>NC_083449.1:366544-531544 GCF_020745735.1 Hemiscyllium ocellatum
AAGCAGTGAGAGGAGGGGAGGGTACGGGAGGGCCGGGAGGGCGAGAGGAGGAGAGGGGAGGGTAAGGTGACAGAGGGGAGGAGAAGGGAGGGTGAGATGTGGGGAGGGCGAGAGGAGGGGAAGGGAGGGGAGGGCAAGAGAAGTGGAGGGGAGTGGAGGGCGAGCGAAGGGGAGGGGAGGGGATGGGATGGGAGTGTGAGAGGAGGGGAGGGGAGGGGATTGGAGAGCGAGAGGAGGGTAGTGGCCGGAGAGGGGAGGGGAGGGGAGTACGAGGGGAGGGGTGGGGAGGGCGAGGGGTGGGGCGGGGAGGGAATGAAGAGGGGAGGGCGAGGGGAGAGTGAGGAGAGGGCGAGGGAAGGGGGATGAGTGAGGGGAGGGAAGGGGATGGCGAGGGGGGAAGGGACGTGAGTGAGAAGAGGGGAGGGCGAGAGGAGGTGAGGGCGTGCGGAGGGGAGCGCGAGATGAGAGGAGGTGAGTGGGAGGGCAGGGGAGGGTGAGAGGAGGGGAGGGGATGGCGAGAGGAGGGGAGGGCAAGAGAAGGGGAGGGCGAGAGGAAGGGAGGGCGAGAGAGAGGGGAGGGCGAGATAGGAAGTGGGCAAGAGAGGAAGAGGGCAAGAGGGAGGGGCGGGTGAGAGAGAGGGGTGCGCGAGAGAGAGGAGGGTTTGCGAGAGGAGGGGAGTGGAGGGCGAAAGGAGGGCAAGAGGAGGGGAGGGCAAGGGGAGGGGAGGTCAAGAGGAGGGGAGGTCGAGAGGAGGGCGAGAGGAGGGTGAGAGGAGGGGAGTGCGAAGGGAGAGGAGGGCGAGAGGAGGGGAGGGCGAGAGAGGAGGTGGGCGAGAGAGGAGGAGTGCGAGAGAGAGGGGAGAGTGAGAGAGAGGAGAGCGCGAGGGAGGAGAGGGTGAGAGAGGGGGGAGGGCGAGAGAGGGGGAGGGCAAGAGAGAGGGGAGGGTGAGATAGGGGGAGGGTGTGAGGCGGTAAGGCTAGAGGGAAGCGCGAGAGAGGAGAGGGTGAGAGAGGAGAGGGAGCCAGGAGTGGGCGAGAGTGAGGCAAAGGGCAAGAGGGAGGGAGACGGCGAGGTGGGGGGGGAGTGGGGACGGAAGGAGGGATAGGCGAGAGAGGGGAGGGGGAGATAGCGAGAGAGGGGAGGGGCGAGAGGGGGAGAGGATGAGAGAGGGAGAGGGTGAGAGAGGGGAGGAAGAGCGGGGACCGAGTGGCAGGAGGGAGGGAGGAGAGGGCTAGAGAGAGGAGGGAGGGGAGGGCGAGAGGAAGGGAAAGGGCGAGAGAAGGGAGGGTTGGAGGGTTGGGCAAGAGAGGGGTGAGGTTGAGAGAGGGAGGACGAGTCAGAAGAGGGGGTAGAGCGAGAAAGGGGAGGGTGAGAGAGAGAAGGGAGGACGGAGTGTGTGAGAGGGGAGTGGGTGAGGGAGGGGAAGAGGGAGGGGAAGGCGAGAGGGAGGGGAGGGTGAGTGGAAGGGAGAGGGCCAGTGAGGCGAGGACGAGAGAGAGGAAGGAAGGAGGGGAGAGCGAGAGGGAGGCAGAGGGCAAGTGAGGCGCAGGAGGGACAGAAGAGCGAAAGAGGTGTGAGGTTGAGAAAGGGGAGGGTGAGAGAGAGGGGGAGGGCAAGAGAGGGGAAGGAGGGAGCTGAGAGATAACGGGGGGAAGAAGGCGAGAGAGGGGAGGGCGAGAGAGGACAGGGAGGGATGTGGGGAGAGAGGATGGAGAAAGCGAGAGAGGAGAGGTAGTGAGGTGAGTGCGAGAGGGAGGGAGAGGGCGAGAGAGATGAGGGCACAGACAGATCGTGTGTGTCCCTGATGCTGGTTAAGGCTTTGATTCTGTCTCCTGGACAAGAGGGAGCAATCCTCTTGTTAAACAAATTCCAAACATTTCTCCCTTCCTTCTCTGTGCCCTGCACTCTCTGATCCCTGTCTTGTGCTCTCCATTTGAGATCTCTCTCTGTTCCCTCCCTCTCTCTGTTCCCCCCCCCTTACTCTCTGCATTTCCGAGATATCTCGGTTCCTCCCCTCTCTCCCTCTATCTCTGAAATCTCTTCCTGTGTTCCCCCCTCTCGCTGTCTCCATCTTGAAGATCTTTTTCTCTGTCTCTCAGATTTCTCACATTTTATCCCCCTGGCCTATGCACATGACTCTGACGTTAGAATGGGGCTTGGGAGAGTTAAGGTATTCATTCCCTCCTCCGGGAGTCCTTCCTCCTAGACCCTGGGGGTGTAACCAGTTTGTCACAATCCCAAGACCCCTGTTCCTTTAACCCCAAGCCTCAAATCCATTTTAAACCAATGAACCTTCCACTGGAACAGTCAGCGCTCTCTTTCACTTCCCTCTGTCTCCCTCTGTCTCTCCCGTCCCCTTCACACCCCCATTCTCCCTCCACCCCTCCCTCTGTCCCTGGAGCTGGAGTGAGAGAGGGAGGCAGTGACATCTGTGGGATCAGACTGTGCAGCAGCTCTCCCTCCATCTTTCCCCCACTTTGTCTCCCCCTGTCCAGGCCAGAACATACCCCCTTGTGGTAAAAATCCCAGAGACAGCCTGAACCCCATCATTCTTTTTCCCGTGTGTGTGCGTGTGAGTGTAAATGAACGACAAGGAGACAGGACAGTTTCTGATTATTCTCTCTCTATGCCTGATGGTGATTTAATTCTCTGTCTCTGCATCGTCCTGAGCTTCAGCTCCTGGATCCAATCTCCTCCTCAGCCCCAGCGTTAGGGGAGCGGGGGAGGTGGTGGGGAAATACATTGAGAAATAAAAACAAATCAATTTGAAATAAAACACATCAGTGGCACCAAAAGCACAGCAAGATCCCACAGCTCTCTGCCTTCCCCAATCTCCCACGTTACCCTGGTTCAGTTTAATTCTTGCAGAATGAATGAATTGCTGACCAGCACAGTGACATTGAAATACACAGACATCACTGCAGAGCAGTTGACCAGAGGCTAGAAACATTAATAAACACGTACGCACAGCCAGATCCCACAAACAGCAATGTAACTCCATACACATCGGGGGTGATGCTGATTAAGGGGTTGACGTATTTGTGTCAATTCCCAAGGGCCCAGTTACCTTAGCCCCAGGCTTCAAACCTGTTCAAAAGTGACAAGGCTGCAATCCGACCGGACCCGGTAAACCAGAGGTCCCAGTAAAAGGCAGCCCCCTCCCCAAAGAGAGGAGATTAAACCTCGGGGTAATACACAGACAAACCTCCCCAGGGCCCAACAGGCTGCAGCCTGTCAAACAGGCCTCAGGACTGCTTTCCCCCTCTGGAGGAAGCTCTTGTTTGAAGGTTTCCTGCTCCCAAACACACACTTTTTAAATCCTCAAGTGGCCAGGAAGATTCTTTGGGAGGAAAGAGGCAGTATTAGTGGGAAGGCTGAGCAGGAAAATCTTTCACAGGGAGATAGCACAGCAGGTGTTCCCGTCTCAGTGAGACAGACAATTTCTCAGCAACATCCAAACATAAACACGTCGGGTGGTGAGTTGGGTTTTCATGTTGAAAAGTTTTTGAAATGATGGGTTAGCTGATTAAACCACTCACTGCCTGCAACGATGGCATTAGGGCAATTAACACACAGCAAGATCCCACAAGTAACAGTGCTGCAGCAGCTCGATAATCTGATCGTTTTTATTTCCACTTTAATTATTTCCTGTCACCCCAGAATCAAATATTGCAGCTATTTCACAATCTCACACTGCCCCCTCTCTCCTGTTTCTCTTGCTCTCACCATTTTCCATTTCTTTCTCTCACTCTCTTTCTAACTGTGTCCAATTCGATCATCCTGCCCTCTCTATGACCCACTTTCCTCTGAGAGTGTGACAATTCTTTCCAGAGGGTCAGATATTTTAGGTTACAGTTCCCTCCTGAGGGAGTCCTATCTTCCAGATCCTGGGAGTTTCACCTGTTTGTGTCACCAATGCCCCGGTTACTTTAACCCCAGGCTTAAAACCCATGATCTGTCAGGGCCCATTAACCAGAGGCCCCGACAAACCAGGCTCCCAACCCCACTCCCACCCCCAGAGGAGATGAAACGACAGGGGAAGAAACAGACCCCCACCCACTCACCTGGGCCCCACGGGCTGCAGCCTGGCCAACAGGCCTCAGGCCTCAGGCCTGTGCTCCCCTCCCCCACTCCTCTGGAGGTTGTTCTTGTCCAAGGCTTTCCTGGCCCCCAGGCATTTTTGATCTTCACTTTCCTGCTTTCCCAACAAAAGTTCCTCGGGATAAAAGAGAGAAAAGAAGAGTTGGTGGGGGAGGGGGAGCGAGAGCAGTGTGATGCAAAATTACACAGCAGGATCCCAGTTTAAACACAATCCCACTGCCCCCTTCCCCCATCCCCAATGTATTTCATAACCTCACAGCAACATCAAAATACACACACACACACACACACACACACACACACACACACACACACACACACACACACACACACACACACACACACACACACACTCTCTCTCTGTCTGTCTCTCTCTCTCTCTCTCTATACCAGACAAGGAGGGCTGCTCACTCTCCATACTGATTCTGGGTGAGGGGTTAGTAGACCCCACCCCTGCCCTCTATGACACGTTGCATCGTCTGTCAGTCTGCTCCCTGGGGAGGGAGGGCTCTATCTGAGTGACATGTTAATTCCCAGGACAGGAGCCTTGTGGGATCTTGCTGCCCACTGAGATGTTAATTCTGGGCCAACAAAGTGTCATCTTTCCCAGTTGCTACAACTCTTTTTTATTGAAGCCTTATTAGTTGTGTCAGTGCAGTTTGAAAATATTAAAGATTACTCCCACACTAGCGTCTCAGAGCCTGACTGTAGGTAGGCTTCCTGAGACACACACACAGTGCCCTCTCTGTTTCCGTCTCTCTCTATCTGTCTCTCTCTCTATCTGTACCCCCTCTCTATGTCCATCTCTCTCTCTATGACCCTCTCTCTCTGTCCCTCTCTCTCTGTGACCCTCTCTATCTCTCTCTCTGTCCTCTCTCTCTGTTTCCCTTTCTGTGTCGCTGTCCCCCTCTCTCTCTCTGCATCTCGCTGTCTCTCTCTGTCCCTCCCTCGCTCTCTCTCTCTCTCTCTCTATCTGTCCCTCTCTCTGTCCCTCAGTCTTTTTGTCCTCCTCTCTCTTTGTCTCTCTCTCTCTATGTCTTTCTTTCTGTCTCTGTCCCTCTCTCTGTCTCTCTCTGTTCCTCTCTCTCTGTCCCTCTCCCGCTCTGTCCCTCTCTCATTCTCTCTGTGTCCCTCCCTCCCTCTCTCTCTCTCTCTGTGTCTCTCTGTCCCTCTGTTTCTCTGTCCCTCTCTTTTTCTCTGTCTGTCTCTCTGTCTGTCTGTCTCTCTCTCTCTGTGTTTCTCTGTCCCCCTCTCTCTTTCTATGTCCCTCTGTGTGTGTGTGTGTGTGTGTGTGTGTATGTGTGTGCGGTGTGTGTGTCTCTCTCTCTCTGTGTCCCTCTCTCCCTCTCTGTCTCTCTGTCCCTCTGTCGCTCTCCCTTTCTCTTTCTGTATCTCTGTCCCTCTCTCACTCTCTCTCTCTCTCCCTCTCTTTCTGTCCCTCTGTCTCTCAGTCCCACTCTCTCTCTGTGCCTCTCTGTCCCTCTTTCTCTGTCCCCTCTTGTGTCTCTCTGTCCCCCTCTCTCTCTCTCACTGAGTCTCTCTCTCCGTCCCTCTCTCTCTTTGTCCCTCCCTCTCTCTCTGTCCCTCTCTCTCTCTCTCTGTGTCCCTCTCTCTCTCTGTCTCCCCCTCTCTCTGTGTCCCTCTCACTCTCTGTCCCTTTCTCCCTCTCTATGCCCTTCTCTCTCTGTGTCCTTCTCTGTCTCTGTCCCTTTCTCTCTCTCTGTCTCTCTGTCCCATATTGTCTCTGAGCCTCTCTCTGCGTCCCTCTTTGTCTCTCTGTCCCTCTCTCTCTGTCCTCTCTGTCCCTGTCCCTCTCTCTCTGTCCCTCTCTCCCTCTCTGTGACCCCCTCTCTCTGTCACTCTCTGTCACTCTCTCTGTCCCTCTCCCTCTGTCTCTCTCTCTCTCTGCCTGTCTCTCTGTCCCTCTCTCTCTCTGTCTCTCTGTCGCTCTCCTTCTCTCTCTCTGCGTCTCTCTGTCTCTCTCTGTCTGTCTCTCTCTCTCTCACTGAGTCCCTCTCTCTCTCACTGTCCCTCTCTCTGTGTCTCTCTGTTCCCCTCTCTCTTTCTGTGTCCACCTCTCTCTCTCACTGAGTCCCTCTCTCTCTCACTGTCCCTCTCTCCGTGTCTCTCTGTCCCTCGCTCTCTCTCTCACTGTGTCCCTCTGTCTCTCTCTCTGTCCCCCTCTCTCTGTCTCCCTCTCTGTGTTCCTCTCTCCCTCTGTCCCTCTCTCTCTCTCTGTCCCTTTCTCCCTCTCTATGTCCCTCTCTCTCTGTGTCCTTCTATCTGTCTCTGTCCCTCTCTCTGTCCCTCCCTCTCTCTCTCTCTGTCCCTCTCTCTGTCTCTCTGCCCCTCTCTCCTTCCCTCTCTCTATCTCTGTCCCTCTATCTCTCGCTGTCTCCCTCTCGCTCTCTGTCCCTCTCTCTCTGTCTCTGTCTCCCTGTCCCCCACTCTCTGTGTCCCTCTGTCCCTCTCTCTCTGTGTCCCTCTCACTCTCTTTCCCTTCCTCCCTCTCTATGTCCCTCTCTCTCTGTGTCCTTCTATCTGTCTCTGTCCCTCTCTCTGTCCCTCCCTCTCTCTCTCTCTGTCCCTCTCTCTCTGTCTCTCTGCCCCTCTCTCTTTCCCTCTAACGCTCGCTGTCTACCTCTCGCTCTCTGTCCCTCTCTCTCTGTCTCTGTCTCCCTGTCCCTCACTCTCTGTGTCCCTCTGTCCCTCTCTCTCTGTGTCCCTCTCACTCTCTGTCCCTTTCTCCCTCTCTATGTCCCTCTCTCTCTGTGTCCTTCTATCTGTCTCTGTCCCTCTCTCTGTCCCTCCCTCTCTCTCTCTGTCCCTCTCTCTCTGTCTCTCTGCCCCTCTCTCTTTCCCTCTCTCTATCTCTGTCCCTCTATCTCTCGCTGTCTCCCTCTCTCTCTCTGTCCCTCTCTCTCTGTCTCTGTCTCCCTGTCCCCACTCTCTGTGTCCCTCTGTCCCTCTCTCTCTGTGTCCCTCTCACTCTCTATCCCTTCCTCCCTCTCTGTGTCACTCTCTCTCTCTCTGTCCCCCACTCTCTGTGTCCCTCTGTCCCTCTCTCTGTGTCCCTCTCTCTCTCTGTCTTCCTCGCTTTCTCTGTCCCTGTCCCTCTCTCTCTTTCCCTCTCTCCCTCTCTTGTCTCTTTGTCCCTCTGTACCTCTCTCTCTGTCTCTCTCTGCCTCTCTGTCTCTCTGTCCCCCTCTCTCGCTCTTTATCTCTGTCCCACTCTCTCTCTCTCTCTCTCTCTCTCTCGGTCCCTCTGTCTCTTTGTCCCTCTCTCTCTCTGTGCTGTCAAATAGCTGAAGGAGAGGGAATCCCTAAGCAGAGACGCAGAGTTAAATTTAGTTTAAACTCTCTCCATCACACACACCCACACATAGAAACTGAATATAATGTGGAGAAATATCCATGTGCAGCACGGATTTCCAAACTAACTCAGTGACAGACGGAAATCTCCGTTCTCTGCCCAGTGCCCACTTCCAGACCCAGGGAGGTTTTATCCCTGACCCAGGGCAGGTTTCTGACTGGATATTGTTACATTGCAACATGAAGGGACTGAATGTATCAGTTTGATACATCCCATCATGTCATCTACTTTGTTGTCAGTGTTTTGTGAATTATATTGAAAACATTAGCAGGTGCAGGAGAATATTCTGGAATGTGATTTGCGCTAAGAATAGAAAAAGCACAATGTTTATGTTTAAAATGGTGAGAAATTCTGAAACGTTGTTGTCTAGGGGGTTTGGTTGATCTTGAACAGAAACATCAGAAAGTTAACATGATGTGACACGACTTTACTGACTCCCCACGGTCCTGGTTTGAGGACTATCCTCCTCTGTTTTCCCCTTTCCCTGAAGATATTAGTATCCATTTTAAAATGCACTTCCATTCTGGTTACAGTGCTGCCTATCTCTCACTGTCTCATTTATCTTCAATCCTGTTGAAAGATACTTAAGCCAACAGACACACAAAGTTCCAGAAAGAGCTTGGTTCAATTGCAGGCGCATTATTTTCTTTCAGTTGTAGACAACACACAATGTGAACCCACAGAAGGGCAGTGTGGGATATGAGAAACCCTTCAGTTTGGGATTGGGCCTACTCAGACAGGATTCTGATCCAACGCTGCAAATTACAAATCAATAGCTGATCTATTTCAGGTTTTGTATATTATGTTTCTCTCATATATTAGGAGCTTGGAAAGTAAGGCAGACCTTACTGGAATACCACATTGTCTCTCTGCATTCAATGTAAACAGGTTCTGGGATTTCTATTTTAATCACCTTCGAAGAGCTGTCTCAATTTCCTATCTCTGCTAACATCAATGAATGGAAATGGCTTTTGGCACATTGCACCCTCTCCCTTGCTGAAAGTATTCCTGACACACCCGTTCACATGTCACCCTCTGAGTGAACAAGTTGTCCCTTCGGTTTCTTTTATATCTTTCCCCTCTCACACTAAACCTATGCCCTCTAGTCTGGACTCCCTGACCCCAAGGAAAAGACTTTGTCTATTTTTCCTATCCATGCCCGTTATGATTTTATAAACCACGATAAGGTCACCCCTCAGCCTCTGATGCTCCAGGGAAAATAGCCCCAGCCTATTCAGCTTCTCCCTGTAGCTCAAATCCTCTAACCCTGGCAACCTCCTTGTAAATCTTTTCTGAACCCTTCGAAGTTTCACAACATCCTTCCGATAGGAAGGAGACCAGAATTGCACGCCATATTCCAACAGTGGCCTAACCAATATCCAGTCCAGCCACAACATGACCTTTCAATATTTATACTCAAAATTCTGACCAATAAAGGAAAGCATACCAAACGTTGCCTTCATTACCTTATCCACCTGCCACTCTACTTTCACGGAGCTACGAACCTGCACTTCAAAGTCTCTTTGTTCAGCAACTCTCCCTCGGACCTGACCATTAAGTGTATAAATCCTGCTCAAACTTGCTTTCCCAAAATGCAGCACCAAGTGTTTATCTAAATTAAACTCCATCAAGTGGAATAGAATTGAAGGTTTTGGGGTGTTTTTGAAACATGCGAGTCACACATACAAGGAAGTGTGTTACACGTTGGAATCTAATCGAGAGGATTCCAGGTGACTCACATAATCCCGACAGTGGAGAAACAAGCCCTTCACCCCAACAAAACCACACTGACCCTCAGAAGAATCACCCATCCAGACCCATTTCCCCACATTTACCTCTGAGTAAAGCACCACACCTCCACATCCCTGTGGGCAATTTTAACACTGTTTGGATTGGATGGTTAATATACAGAATAACAGACACCCAGGAGTGTGATACAGACCGGAATTAATCAAAGGATTGAGGTGGCTAATGTACAGAGTCCCTTTAAAATGGAAGTCAGTTACAGATTAGAATTTTATCAAGGGGTTTCAGGACGATTATGTGTGGAATAACAGATACCCCGGAGTGAGTTACAGACTAGAATCTAATCGAGGGTTTCAGGGTGGTTTATATACAGAATAACAGGTAGCCAGGAATGAGTTATAGAGTCATAGAATCATAGAGATGTACAGCATGGAAACAGACCCTTCAGTCAAACCTGTCCATGCCGACCAGATATCCCAACCCAATCTAGTCCCACCTGCCAGCACCCGGCCCATATCCCTCCAAACCCTTCCTGTTGATATACTCATCCAAATGCCTCTTAAATGTTGCAATTGAACCAGCCTCCACCACATCCTCTGGCAGCTCATTCCATACCCATACCATCCTCTATGTGTAAAAGTTGCCCATTAGGTCTCTTTCATGTCTTTCCCCTCTCAAACTAAACCTATGCCCTGTAGGTCTGGACTCCCTGACCCCAGGGTAAACCTCGATAAGGTCACAGCCTCTGACACTCCAGGGAAAACAGTCCCAGCCTCTTTAGCCCCTCCCTGTAGCTCAAATCATCCAACCCTGGCAACATCCTTGTAAATCTTTTCTGAACGATTTCAAGTTTCACAACATCTTTCCGAAAGGAATGAGACCAGAATTGCATGCAATTTTCCAAGAGTGACCTAACCAATATCCTGTACAGCAGCAACATGACCTCCCAACTCCTGTACTCAATACTCTGACCAATAAACGAAAGTATACCAAACGCCTTCTTCACTATCCTATCTACCTGCGACTCCACTTTCAAGGAGCTATGAACCTGCACTCCAAGGTCTCTTTGTTCAGCAACACACCCTCGGAGCTTACCATTAAATGTAGAAGTTCTGCTAAGATTTGCTTTCCCGAAATGCAGCACCTCACATTTATCTGAGTTAAACTCCATCTGCCACTTCTCAGCCCATTGGCCTATCTGGTCCAGATCCTGTTGTAATCTGAGGTAACCCTCTTCACTGTCCACTACACCTGTAATTTTGGTGTCAACTGCAAACTTACTAACTGTACATCTTATGCTCGCATCCAAATCATTTCTGTAAATTACAAACAGTGGAGGGCCCAGCACCGATCCTTGTGGCATTCCACTGATCACTGATCTCCAGTCTGAAAAACAACCCTCCAACACCACCCTCTGTCTTCTACCTTTGATCCAGTTCTGTATCCAAATGGCTACTTCTCCCAGTATTCCATGAGATCTAACCTTGCTAATCAGTCTCCCATGGGGAACCTTCTCGAACGCCTTACTGAAGTCCATATAGATCACATCTACTGCTCTGCCCTCATCAATTTTCTTTGTTACTTCTTCAAAAAACTCAGTCAAGTTTGTGAGACATGACTTCCCATGCACAAAGCCATGTTGACTATCCATAATCAGTCCTTGCCTTTCCAAATACATGTACATCCTGTCCCTCAGGATTCCCTCCAACAACTTGCCAACCACCGAGGTCAGGCTCATCGGTCTATAGTTCCCTGGCTTGTCTTTACCATTCTTCTTAAACAGTGGCACCACGTTTGCCAACTTCCAGTCTTCCGCCACCTCACCTGTGACTATTGATGATACAAATATCTCAGCAGGAGGCTCAGCAATCACTTCTCTAGGTTCCCACAGAGTTCTCGGGAACAATTGATCAGGTCCGGGGGATTTATCCACCTCTAACTGTTTCAAGGCATCCAGCACTCCCTCCTCTGTGCATCTGGACACTTTGCAAGATGTCACTATCAATTTCCCTACAGTCTATATCATCCATATCATTTTCCACAGTAAATACTGGTGCACAATATTCATTTAATATTTCCCCCATTTTCTGTGGCTCCACATAAAGTCTGCCTTACTGATCTTTGAGTGGCCCTTTTCTCTCCCTAGTTACACTTTGTCCTTAATATATTTGTAAAAGCACTTTGGATTCTCCTTAATTCTATTTGCCAAAGCTATCTCATGTCTGATTTTTGCCCTCCTGATTTCCCTCTTAACTATACTCCAACCTCCATTATACTCTTCTAAGGATTCACTTGATCTATTCTGTGTATACCTGACATACGTCTCCTTCGTTTTTCTGAACCAAACCCACAATTTCTTAAGTCAGCCAGCATTCCCTATACCTACCAGCCATCCCTTTATAAATATATGGCTTACTTGTAGAAGGGATTCTCGACTGCGAGTGGGCATGTCCTTGGTGTTCGGAGGTCACGTGATGCTCTGATGCGCGCGCAGAGGATGAACATGTGATGCTCTGAGACGCGGGCGCGGTCACATGGTCTCCCTGTTTTGCGCTCCGGAAGAGTGCCGGGAGGTCACGTGATCAGCTGTTTCGTGCCCCCGGCATTTGTATCCATAACCCCACATTTACCATGGCTAACCCAACCCGCTGAACCTGCACACTACAGGCCATGTTAGCACGGCCAAGAGAGCAAACCTGCACATCTGTAGAAGGGTCACAGATTTCATACAAATGCTCGGAATTGCGGATGAAGGCTCACAAATATTTGACTGACACAAATGCTCTGTTTTTAAAAATAAAATCTGGGGGAAACTGCAACCTGAAAGATTTCCAATTCTCTCTGGAGGAAGAAAAATCAAAACTTGTGCCACTGACCCAGGGTCCACAATGAATGTTAAAGAGGCCCGGGAAACATCAGAAATGTAATAGATTGTGAGGAAGGTGAGGGTCAGACAAGGACAAAAAGACATTCTGTCACACGGGGGAAGGGAGGAGAGATTAAACATCAGAAATGGTAGTCACTCAGGGCCAAATGGAATGGAATTAGGGCTGGGAAAGAAACCAGGAAACAAGGTATGCAGCTGTCAAATACTTTGGAAAAACAGATTATAACAACATAGACGGCAGAGTTCACAGACTGAAATTGTTGCTCTCGTTGCTGAGTACAGAACGTTGTAAAGCCTAGGTAGTTCTATTACAAGCAACACATATAGGATAGGCCAAGTGGCTGCGATCTGTGCTGTAAGTTTCTGATATTTTTTATCTGACATTTGGAGTTTAAGTCTGATGACGTTAATAAATGTTCAAATTGAACTGGAGTTTAATATTCTGGAGAAATGACAAATAAATCACATTGATTCTATTCTGCAGACCATAGTCCATAGCCCTGCATGTTCCAGCATTTAAGTTACATCCATGTCCTGCTGGTGGGAAAGGACATACAGGGATGGAGATGGTGGTGTCTCAGACGTTGTAAGGAATGATTCTGACTGTGTAAGGCCGTTGGTTGACAGTCTGTGTTCCAGCTCACCCAGTACGATGCTGGCAGGGTGAGAAACTACATTTGGAGCTCTTCTGCTCACCAGTTCCTTTCCTTTCTGCTTTTTTTCTTATTTATTTCTCTCTCACTCATCCCCTTACAGTCTCTGACAAATGTCTCAACATTGAATCATGATATCAGGATAGCCCTATATCCCATGCCTCATTCCTTTCTGAATAAGCCTTCCACGGGGAACATTATCAAACACCTTGCTAAAATCCAGATACACCACATCCACTGCTCTGTCCTCACAAACGAGTTTGTCACATCCTTAAATAATTCAATAAGGTTTGTGAGGCTTAACCTGACTCTCACAAAGCCATGCTGACCATCTCTAATCAATCTGTGCTTTTCCAAATAATCATAAATCTTGTCTCTCAGAATCCTCTCCAATAATTTGCCCACAACTGATTAAAGACTGACTCATTAATGATTCCCAGGATTATCTCGATTGCCTTTGTTGAATAAGGGAATAACGTTTGCCACCCTCTAATCATCTGGTATGACTCCAGTGGGCAGTGAGGATGCAAAGATCATTGCCAAAACACAGTAATCCCTTCCCTCGCTTCCCATAACAACCTAAATTATATCCTTTCTGGCCCAGGGCACTTCTCTACCCCCATGATTTTTCAATATGTTCAGCACATTCTCCGTCTTACCATGGACCGGTTTGACATATCAGCCTGTTTCACATTGTCCTTACAATGAACAACGTCCCACTCACTCGTGAATACTGAAGCAATGTACTCATTAAGGACCTCCCCTACCTCCTCTGACCCCTGGCACAAGTTTGCTTCACTATTAGGGGTATAAATGTGGAATTATGTCTCAGCACTGAATTAATGTAAAGATATTGCAGTGTACAATCATTCGATTACTTTGAGTATTGAACTATATTTTAACTGAGAAAAAATTGAATTGATTTGATTATATTTTACTTCACATAACATTTATTGTATTTCGAACCACAGTAACAGTTTCCTTTTTACATACATAAAACTGAATTAAAATTAATTGCATGTTTACGTGAAGAAAATAGAATTACCATCTGCTTGTTCCTTCCTTTTTCAATGACAGTTCATTTTGAATTTGTGAAAGTTGTACTTTGTTGAAAGGAAAGGAAATTGTCTTCAGCTGAATATTCACATTGAATGACTGACGTATTTTAAAAATCAAAGTACAATAATCACACCGTTTTGTCAATTTGTATTTCAAAGAATTGTCATGAGATTCCTGTTTATTTAAGTCTATCATTCCTTTATTCTATTGTTATTGTAAAATATTGTTTAATTTCCAGTCCATTACACACTGAAACTATCTAATTAATTCCCATTCAAATTACAACAAGAAACATCTGATTAGTTTTCATTTGAGAAACCACATGAAACACAATATTGCAGTCCTGCCCGTCCTGAGTGGGAACATTATGAAAGGAGCTTGTGGAGCTGTGGCAGTGTCTCTATTACTAGACCCGAGGGAAGGTTTCAAATCTCACCTTCAACAGAAATATATCAAGAGCTGCTCTGAATGGTGATTAGAGAGTACCTAAGCACAGACTGAATTGCTTTTCAAGCCAACATTAGATCTGCTTTTATCTATTATATCAATAATAACAAAATCTGTTACTTATTTGAGTCAGGTTACCAAGAAATATATGTTGGAAAATTCGTTTTTGCCACGTTGCTTTTACAAAAGACTTCCATCTGTCCCTGTTTTCTCTAACTGTAAGAAATCTGAAGAGGATTTTCACTTTTCCGAAAAAAGGGAAGCTGTTTCCCACATAAATTAATTCTTCTTCAACTAACGCCTTTTCAGCTTATGTAAGGTTTCATAATAACGCTTTACTTTCGGATAGTGGGGATACCTGTAACTAATTCTGTCGCTTATAAGTTCCTGGAGAATATTTGAAAATGTTGCAGAATTAAAGAGTCTAAGTAATGGGATTGATTTTTTTTTTGTTGCAAAGGGGCATGTCCAAACAATTGAAACACAGTAAACATTATTATCTCGTGCTATAAATTGGAAATAAAGTTGATATCTTCTTCAGTAAACTAACAAATGCTCCCACCTATTACTTGTCAGTCAGCTGGTTACCTACTTTGTAACGAAATGTTGTGATTCATCTAAATATTACTCTGTCCTTTGATCAAAGTGAACTTGTAATTGTTGTTCAATTTATGAATTGCCAAAAACTTGTTTTTATTTTTCCATTCACTTGTTCATTTTGACCGTAAGGTTGAAATACTTTGAAAATATTGGAGTTCGTTCGTTTAAAAATAAGGGTTGCACATCTCTCACATATCTCATTTCTTGTATTATGACTCAAGAATGTTTCCTGGTGGAATTCAAGTAAATTCCAAACATTTGTTCACTTCAAATAAGATCTGTAACACCCAATTATCAATCTGTTGTTAATGGTACAGCTGGTTACATTGACATTGATTAGGTACTCATTCAGAGAGATCAACTGGCAATTATAAACTATTTGCAGGATTATTGAATTGAAAGAGAGATACAGGCGGGCAAACATTTTTTTGGAAGGAATTGATTTTTCATTCAAACGTGTCGGCTGTTCAAGAATTTTATATTACGTTCCATTGATTTTCTTTTCGAGAAATCAAATTTATAATTCATGTGAATTTTAATGTGTTCTGTATTTTGAAATTTGTATCAGATTTAAGAATAAAAAGAGGAGAAATTAACATGAAAACTTCAGTGAATAGAAAGCACAGTAAATTAAATTAACAGATGCAACCTTTAGTATTATCTCTGAATGTTCAATCAAATATTTCTAATGTCAAAAGGGCATGGTGCCGGAAAAGCACAGCAGGACAGGCAGCATGCGAGGAGAAGTAGAATTAACGTGTTGGCCATGAGCCCTTCATCAGGAATCTTTTCTGATGACGGCCTAATGCCCGACAGGTCGATACTCCTGCTCTTTGAACGTGCCTTCACTTTTCCAATGCTACAGCTTTCCCCACTTTCTACAAATACGATTAATGAACATGAACTGAAAATGTTAGGATCAGCATTTGAACAAGAGCAAATTGACACACTTTTTTGCAATACTTATAGTGAAAACCTGTTTGCGAACATGCAACAAATACGATCGAGCAACATCTCTTGCCGTTAGAACTCTTGGCCATTCAAAGTAAAGAATAACCATTCTTTGAACAACCAGTATGGTGTATAACTACTGAACTGAAATACCAGAGGACAACGATTACATTTATTGGAGGGAATGATAACCAGATCCTTACTGTGATAATGGTGATTGATCTCCTAAATAATAAAATTTTACTGTGATTATTCCACTGAACAGTAACTAGATGCTCATGAAGGTCTTTGTGTGGCTTTATGTGCAGTTTTTTGTTTGAACATTGATTTAAGTAACATTGAGATATTTGACAACATTAACAATTGACACTTAAAGGTAAGTTTTAAATGCAACGTTCAAAAAAATTGTTAGTTTTGGATAGCGAAACACAATTCTAAGTTTATCGAATCCCTACTGTGTGGAAACAGGCCATTTAGCCCAACAAGTCTACACCGACGTTCCAAAGAATAATCCACTCAGCACCATTCTTCTCTCAGATTACTGGGCATTTACCCCTGACTAATGCACATAACCTACACGTCCCTGAACAGAACGTCCAGCTTAGCATGGCCAATTTACCTAACCTGCATCTCTTTGGACTGTGGGAGAAAACCAGAACATACAAACTCCACACATACATGTGGCCGAGGATGGAATCAAACCCAAGTGCATAACACTGTAAGACACGAGTGCTGACCACTAATCCTCTGTTCTCAATGCCCAGTCCCCATGCAAGAAGTGAGATACGTGAGAGACGTGCAAAATAAAAATCACTAACAAATCATGAATGAGCAATAATTAGAAAATTAATATGATCAAAGGACACAACAATATTCAGGTGAATTGCATTGTTTAACAACAAATTTGGGAATTAGCTAACTAATGAATAACGGGAAATGACATTTGTTTGTTTTACTGATGAAGAAATTGACTTGCTTTTCATCTTTGCAACATTACAGAATAGCTGTTTATGTGCCTGAAATGTTTGAATTAAGAATTTTTCCAATAAAAAAAAATCAGTGCAATCACATCGACTTCTTCATCCTTAAGACTCAAACATTATCAAATACTTTCCAGGAATTTAGAACCAGCAGAATTCGTTAATTTGATTTCTTGTGAACTCGAACAGAATAAACAGCAGATTCTGTGAATTAGTCAGTCAATGTGATAATTCAGATGACGACAACATCCAATTCTTTACAAAATGCTCATCTTCGAAAAATTCAAAATGCATTCTCATTGTTTAATGAGACAATACAGAGATGTTAATTCTTTTTCATTTGACTTAACAAAACGCAGGAATTTTACATGATTTTGTTGCATGAAAAATACTTAAATCTTATTATGATTAGAAATACAATAAATGTTCGCATCGAAGTGAAATATATTTAAATTAATTCAACTATGTTTCCGCGGGTAAAATAAGAATTAATATTAATAATGATTGAGATTGTACACTACGATATATTTAGTTATTCATGTAAAAAGCCGTAATTCCACATTTATGGCAAATACTGGATTGAATAATTATTAGGTATGAGCAACAGCTGAATATAAAATTCAATCAATGAATTTAGAAATAATGAGAAATCTCATTTTGCTATGTGACTGAGGAATATGTGCAAACAAACATGAATTATTGCAGTGAAAAGTAATTGCAGGTCTGTGAATTTAAAGTCTGTGAGTATGGAGATCATTCAAAAAAGCAAACATTAGACATTCACAATTAATGTTGGATGGGAAGTCATTGGATTCATTGTGGGAAACTTGACCTGAAAATCAAGTTTCATATTGCAGTGTTGGTACTCAGAAACAATTGGTCAAATTAAAATGTGCATCTCACTTTACTCGTTCAAAAGAGTTTCTTAAACAATTGCGCAATTATTATCATGACAATGACTTGATAATTAATGTTGTGGTATGAGCAATTAAGATGATTTAATGTTTCAAAAGCACTTTGCCGTGATGTTGATTGGATATTTATTAAAATTGGTAAATTGTGGAATAGAATATAGTAACTAGTTTTATGAATTGAAGAAAAAAATGAGCCAGTGATTGTAGAACAATTTTTTTCTTTCTTGACTAACAAATGCGGGTAATACAAGAAATATGAATTTCTATCAAATGGTTTCCTCATGTAGACATGTTATTTTAATTAAGAAGATTAATATTATGATCAGAGTTCAGACATTTGTGTCAGAATTTGGAAGAAAGTTAACAGATAATAAAAGTGAGCACGAAAGTGAACAAATGATGCAGTCAATGACATTTGTTACATAAAGGAATTATAATAATTGTGTCATTATTGTACTGTGATGAATAATGTTGGAATATAAAAGACAAA
This sequence comes from Hemiscyllium ocellatum, assembly GCF_020745735.1. NCBI lineage: Eukaryota > Metazoa > Chordata > Chondrichthyes > Orectolobiformes > Hemiscylliidae > Hemiscyllium > Hemiscyllium ocellatum. The sequence goes on from NC_083449.1 coordinate 384,747, forward strand.
AAAGAATCAATATGGTCAAAGCAGTTCTTTTCTTACAATTAAATGAAACCAATAATCCTTTTGCACAGCACATGATTTGAAAAAAAAACAGTCATTTACTGTGTTATATAAACTGAAAACGAATTCCATTTTGCAAAACTGGAGACTTTCCCAAATTCAAAATTTAGGTTTGCTGAATTATACAACAAAAATGGTTGTCATTTGAAATATCTCTTGCACACAAATTTAAAATAAGTAAACTTAAAGATTATTAGAATGACAAAACATTTGTTGTTTGCATGATTGTATTACAGTCAATATCCGTGATAAAGTAGAAGCATTGTTTTAATCAACATAAATCATCTTTAACTACTGAACTGAAATAGAAGATATCAATTGCACTTGTTGCATGGAATAGTAACCAAATGCTGACTGTTGTCATTGGTTTCAGTAGCAATAAGTTACTTACTCAGATTATTCTACAGAACAATAATCAGATGGTGATGGAAGTCTGTGTTGCTTTATGTGTATTATTTAGTGTGAACATTGGGTTCGATAAAATTGAGACATTTGCTTGAATTAGGAACAGAGTGATAATTGGGTGTGAATGATCTGATTTAAAATCAGACAGTTTCTGATATTTACGAGGATTGCTGAGTGAAACGTTCTTAAACCATCATGCAATTAACGGGATAAGTAAGAGGTATGCAAATTGATCTTTGAAATGAACGCACCCTGATATTTTCACACCATTTCAATATTTCCAAGTTTAAAATAAATACAATATTCACAATGATTTAGAGATTGTACATTTCAATGTCCTTGCAGTATTTATTGCACATCAGCATAATTCCACATTTGTAGCCCTTACTGGATTACACAATTATTGGATATAAGATATATTAGCAATAAAGGGATTTTAAAAAATATACATTCGTGAATTTGAGAATGATGAAGTATGTCATCTTGATATTAGGCTGAGTAATATGTAGAAATGAAGAGTAATATTGCAGGGAAAAGTTATTGGAGCTCTCTGACTCTCAAAGGCTGGGATAATTGTTATACTTCACCTGAGCAAAAATCAGACATTTACAAAGAATTTTGCCAGGAATATTATTGGTCGTTTGGTATGTGCATGGGCCTGAACAAATAGGTATTAATATAGTAGCATTGACAATAAGAAATAATGAATGATTTTTAAAGCACCACATTTTTATAAAGTTTATGTTAAACTTCTGTGTAATTATTGTAAGTGATAATTGCTTTTAAAATCCTAACAGATAAATTAACTTAACATTTTTGAAACACTTTTCTCTGATATTGATTGGATATTCATTAAGATTTAGAAACTGAATATTAAAGCATAAAATTTAGCTGTATGATGTGAAAAAAATCATTCAGCAGCAATTGGGAAAAAAATGATTTTATTTAATAATGCAGGCAACACAAGATTCAGATGCTTCCAATAGTTTTCTTGAAGTGTCATGTCAATTTTGTTGATGTAGTTTTTACCACAATAAATGTTTCGACATTTATTTCAAAATTAGGAGGAAAAGAATTTGGCCATGGAAGGGACTTTATTTTGAACAAAACATAGATTTCAATGACATTTCGTCTGGAAAGGAATTCTCATAATTATGTGATTATTGTTCACTGACATCTAATATGGGAGGAAAAGGAGAATTGTCAACATTTCCAAGCAATATTTTTCTTATAGTGAAATGAAAATAAAAATCATTCTAGAGGGCAATTTGTTTGTAAAAAGGATACAGTCATTTCATTTGAGATTTGAGCTGAAGACTCGTTCCCGTTTCCCCCATTGTAGTCTTTACAATAATTTAAAACTTAGTGTTGGTTGAACAAGAGAACAAATTGATAAAATCGAAATGTTTTCTTGTACACCAAAAAAGTAAACGTAAAGCAATTTTATCCTGAAAATTATATCGCTCTGAATGTAATCATTACACACACAATAAATGTTTGTATTGAATTGAAATGTCATCATAGCTGTAGAAGTGTTTTCCCCTGACAGGGAATGAGGACTCAGGAGGCAGGCTGAGCTCAGGCATGTGGAAGATATTTACTCATGCAGCAACCAGTTAATGAAGTGATCATCCCAAGGCCAATCTCGGAAGGGAGATTCATGTCATAATGTAACATGTACAGTATAAAGCAGCATTTTTATGGACTTTCTGCATCGCAATGGCCACATGCAATGTGGTTACAGCCCTTCCCTCCTCATCCAGCCACCCAATTGCATCACATAATCGCAGATGGGCATTCTCATGGACATCCCCAGATTCCTATTGGGATCTTTCCATGTGTCTTATTGACATAGATTCCAAAGTTATTCCTGAACTCCCTCGGGCCTCTCAGGAAACCTTATCAGTTGGGACATTTTGAATTCTGCTATTCATTATATTTTATTTTATCAAAGCTAATTACTCCTCATATTGTTCACTGTCTTAATTATATAAGTACAAACAAATAGAAAAGACAGTTAATTTTAGCTTACTTGCTATAAGATTAGTAATATGACTTGTGCTATAAAGTTCGTTATATTGTGTAGAATTATACAGCTACTCTTTCTGTCAGGACTTTATAATTAATGGGCAGTCAACATCATACCAGGAAGTTAATTCCTAAAACTAACAAACTTCAAATCTCAGTCTAAATGCTTTTCTATGATGTTTTTAGTAGGCATTGGTTACATGTATCAAACCTATGTAGCAAATTTCCCCTGTTATACTCAAGAATCTGTGATTAGAACCTTTGTTTAATATTCTGAGTAACTGTAAAATAATAACTATATCTGACAAACGAACTCTTCTGTTGTCATGATAGCTGCTTAGCGATTTAACTGGGCTGCACCCTGCAGCTGCTGTTTATTCATTTACTGGGACAATTATCCTTTCATTTATGAAGATCAGGATTGGTCATTTGTCTGTATGTCGGCATGCTCTTATCAAGAAATGTCTGGAATGCTGTAGTCTTGGCATTGGAGTAGATCCATTGGTAGTGTGCTTTCTTTCAATTTAAGGCTGGACCAGAATGTTAGTCCAGTGTATCACCCCCGACACCTTGTAATTTAGTTCTAATGTAGGCTGCCTGTTTTTGATTGTCAGGCATTTTGTTTGAGCCAATATGGACCATTCTATTCCAGGTGGGGGCAGGCCATGCCCAGAACAGCAAATCAACTAAGATTCGAGTATTGAAATAATAATCACCATTCGCGACCATTCGTATCTGTACAATGCAATACATTTACGTTACTGAGCCTTAATTTCACACTTAAAGCTGGATATACTGTATTTGGTCAATTCTTAAATATGAGATATAAGCAACAATTAATCTCAAAAACATTTCACAGCAAATCTAAAAATGATTAGAAATCTCATAGAGCTGTCCGTCATGTGTAAAAATGAACAGCATTTATTGGAGTGTAAACTAATCAGACTTCTCGTAGTATGTAAGGTCGAATATTAATCCAATGACTTCTGTGAACATTCAAATGAGAAGGGAACAGATATTATCTGTGAGTGTTGGATGGGGAATCATTAATTAATTTGTGTTTGTGTTATCCTGGAATAAGAGAATTGTTTTTTTTTAATATTAACACTAAGAAATACTGGATTAAATTAAAATGTGAATTTGACGATGTTTGTTACAAAACCTCAACTGAATTACTGTGTGATTTTTGGAACGATAATGAATTGATAATTAATTTTAGATTCAATATTTCTAAATGGATTTGCTCTGATGTTGACTGGATATTTCTTAATCTGTCAGCTGAGAATGCAAATTCTGGCATGATGATATGGAAAGACGTTAGACATTCAGTGAACGTTGATCAGAAATGGTTTGTCATTCAAAATTCTCAGATCTTCAAGATTTCTATACTTGGTTTCTTCTGGAGAAATATAATATATAATTAGAACAAATTCTGCATTGTATTTAATTCATGCAATTTTTCATATCATCAATATTTAGACAGTTGAGTCAGAATTATAAAGAAAATAAGTCAATATGGGAGATTTATTTTCACAGAAGCATACAGTCAACACCATTTATCAACGTAGTTGTTTCAATATTGTCTCTGCAAAAAACGGATAAATACGTTAAATGGAGTTCTGTTGACAATGCAATGAGCCACTAATACATTTTTATCATAATTTTTGGATTGGAAATCTATCAGAAAAAAATCCTATATTCAAGACGTGCTTCATCTCGATACATGTTACACGTAGTCATAAGAAATAAACTGCCATCATGGGTCTGGGAAAGATGTAGTGTGTAAATTATGGTAAGGTTTCTCATCCATATCTTTGGATCTGGTGGGACTGTGATGTTTGCGAGGTGTATAACGCTCAGGCACTGGCTGCAAATCAAGGTGCCAGGAAGTCTGCTTCAAACTCTCCAAAGCACAACTCTTGGGCCGGTTGTGACTGGATCTCTCGAACTTTTGTGACCTCTTTGACCAGGATTTCCACAGTTTTCTGGAGCTGCTTATTTTGTCTAATGTTTGATTTAGTTTGACCCTTTTAGCTCCGATTTCTCCATCTGTAAGAATATTTAGAATGTTCAATTATGGGCAACAGGTCACTTGACCTTAGTGGACAGGTAAAATATGGTTCACTTATTGTTTTAATAACGAATTGAGAATGAATCTTTGCATTTTAACAAATAAAAGTTTCAATTTTTTCAATGGTTTACAATGACATTGATTAGCCATTAAGAGAGATCAACTGACAATTATAAGCTATTTGCAGGATTATTGAATTGAAAAAGTTTGCAGACATGCAGAGTTCTTTTTTGGAAAACATTGTTTTTTCATTCAAATATCTGGGATGTTCAAGAGGTCTATGTAGCTGTTCATTGGTTCTCTTGTCCAGATACTAATTTATAATTCATATCACTTTTATTGTGCCCGGAATTTTGTGATTTGCCCTAAAGTTAAGAAGAAAACGAAGAGCAATTAATATGAGAACTTGAGTGAATAGAAAGCACAGTAAATTTAAATTACAGAGTGTGAGAAACAATACTCATTCACTTCAATAATTTCAGTCCAAGACAAGATCTGAAGCAATCAGTATGTCTGTTAGACGTTTGCAAGCGTGCTGCCTGGAATAAGGCACACAGAGTTTAGCAAATACATATCTTATATAGGATTCACTCCTCCAAACCCGGAGCCCATTTGTATCCTAATTTGCCTGAGGCATAATCACCGTCCCCATATCCTGTAACACAAATGCCACTTACGCATGTTCAAGAAGGGGTGTTAGATGTGCGAGAAGTAGGAATAAGGGAGTACAATGTAATAAAAGAGAGACTGGCAGAAGCAGTAGAAGAAAGCATCAGAAAAGTAGAAAAACTAACATTAGATGCTGAACAGAGGATTAAGGATGCGGAGGAAGAAAGCAGATTGACAATTACGTACAGCAGAAACAAAGAACAGACAGGACAGGGGAGATATTCAGTAGGGCAAGAGCCAGATCCTCACTCGACATCGTATAGTGCTCAGAATGAAATGAGGGGAAGATTATACAGTTCAGGTTGGTTACCAGATGACGGATTCTCAGACAGGAGAAGGAGAGATTTATGGGAAGAAAGAAATAGGGAAAACTGGGATGAGGAGGAGTCAAGGAGTAGCACAGGTAGTGAAGACAATGAGTCCCGCCCAGGAGGCGATCCAAACACGTACCCTGTCACTTTAAAAGGCTCACTTCCATGCATACTGAAGAGGGCCCATTATGGGTACAGCCTCCGCTTGAAAACAGTTATGATCTGCGACGGAGGGAGACATTGCGGCAGCCCATAAAATATCAGCACCAACTGCCTCTAGTTTATAAAGGCTCTTTTACGGGGGATGTGGATCAGCCCTTTACATATACGGATATGAACTGCATCTTGGTTAAAAGCCCCCGCCCATAGAGGAAGGTGGACCCTGGAGGACTAAATTTTGCCAATACACACTAGGCCACAAGTTAGCTGTGGGCGACTGGAGAGCATTATTGTGCAAACAATTGAGTATATGGGAGGTACAGCAGATTGAAGCGTCTGCGGGGACCACCTTAGTACCTGACACGGACCCGTTTGTGCAGCATGCCACCTGTGTGGGAAGGGCAATGAGGGATAGATTCCCAATTCCACCGGGAGCGATGCACTCGCTTACCTTCACAATGAAGGAGGGCGAGGATATGCCTGCCTTTTTGGCTAGATGTAAAGGCACATGGACAGATACTGCCGGGAGCCATCCAGGGTCAGGTCAGCTACAGACCACGTTATGTAGAAATGCCGTTATGGCAGGGATGCCTAAGGAAGTAAAAGAGGCAATGGAGAGTAATCCTGATATCCCAGGATGTTCTACAGAACAGATGGGAAAAACACTTGACGCATCACATGAAGTGTTATAGGACAAAACAGAATGAAGATAAACAGAGGAATGAGTCAGCTCAAATGCAGTTGCTGAAGTTACAGCTTGATGAGGCTAGACGGAAGGTTAATGAGACAAAGAATGCCTCCCAAAAGACGACTAATCAGATGGTGCAGCAGCCGTTGCCACAAAATAACCGGCCGAGTCTAGACCCGGCACCTGATTCGATGCCAGACTACCCCTTTATTGGGGCAGGCCAAGAGGTGCTCCAGGACGAATGCGTGGTAGAGGAAGGGGCCATGGAGGAGTCAGAAGTTAGCCACCGAACACTTGTTTTGAATGTGGCCAATCCGGGCATTGGAGAAGAAATTGTCCCCTGCTGTGGGGCCCCCAGGGACGGCAGGGATTGATCCGAGGACAGTATGTCCCCTTAAATCAGCCTCCTAATCTGCCTTTGACATCGCCACTGATCATATCAGTGGCCGGACAGACTTTTCTTATCACCAATATATTTCATCACCTGCATGCCCTGTGAATTTAATGGGACGTGACTTGCCGGTGAGATGTGGGGTCTCGGTTCTGTGCGGACCAAACGGACTCGTAGTGACCTTTCCAAATGGCTATTCTGTTAATTGTTCGATGGCGATGATTCACTCTGGATCCCAAATGATGTTATCACCAGACACATCACCAATGGCAGAAGGGAAGTGGGCAGGTATGAACTGGGGACTCCTTGAACCCGAGGAAGGGCAGAAAAACGGCATACAGTCTTTATACAACCAATGGCGACCCTGGGCTCAGATGCTGCATCCCTATGCTCCTCCTGCAGATTCCCTTCATGTGACCCTATATTACGACAAACATAACAATGAAATCTATCAGCATGCAGTCTATCAACACCTAGAAGGGACTCAATGGGAGAGTTCATCCAGCTGTATTTTGCTAGGGATAGAAGGTGTGGTGGGTGTTGTGGAACGAACGCTGGAACAGTTGGAATGGTATGAGATATCTGAAGAAGCTATACCACATATCACATTAGCAGTGCATGCTGAGTATCAGGCCAAAGATCTGGGACTTACGTCCAAACGTTTGATAGAGCTAACTGATTGGGTTTGGACTCAGTTACCCGGCTTGCAATATTCATCCTCAGTTGAAGCTTATAGACTTATGCACAGAACAACTGACAAGGTGTTGCTGGAACATAGGCATATTGAAAGGTTTCATGGCAGGGAAAAGACGGACCATCCACAGGCTGAAGCAATGCTTGATACACTACCGGGTGCCTTGTGGTCAGCAGGTTTGACGGACGTTGGTTACTGCGAACACGTCGCACCAATCACATTCGATTTAATAGACCACACTCCGATTTGGCAGAGACAATACCCACACAAACCAGAGGCTGAAGCCGGCATCGCCGAAACAATTCAAGGATTGGTAGCAGCAGGGATGCTAGAACCCTCGCAGTCAGCCTGGAACACTCCTATCTTACCTGTAGAGAAGCAGAATACAGGCAAATATAGGATGGCGCACGATCTTAGATGGATCAATAGTGTCGTTTCTACTCCCAAACCCAGTCCCAAACCTTTACACTGCGATGTCTGTGCTGACCCCTGACCATAAGTGGTTCTCGTGCATTGATCTGGCCAACGCGTTTTTCTGCTTGCCCCTAGCTGATCATTTGAGGGACATTTTTTCGTTCACCTACAAAGACCAACAACTGCGTTATACAAGGGTCCCTCAGGGGTTTATTTTGTCGCCTGAGGTGTTTAATCAGGGACTGAAACAGCAGCTGAAGGATCTGATGCTCCCAGACGTGGTGGTATTGATCCAATATGTGGATGACATGCTTTTGGCGGCCTCCGACCATGTTTCTAGTTTGGCAGCTACCAAGTGGCACAGCGGTTAGCACTGCTGCCTCACAGTGCCAGGGACCTGGGTTCAATTCCCGACTCAGGCGACTGACTGTGTGGAGTTTGCACGTTCTCCCTGTGTCTGCGTGGGTTTCCTCCGGGTGCTCCGGTTTCCTCCCACAGTCCAAAGATGTGCGGGTCAGGTGAATTGGCCATGCTAAATTGCCCATAGTGTTATGTAAGGGGTATATGTAGGGGTATGGGTGGGTTGCGCTTCGGCGGGTCGGTGTGGACTTGTTGGGCTGAAGGGCCTGTTTCCACACTGTAAGTAATCTAATCTAAAAAAAAGTCATTTTTGTTACTCTTGTATAACGTCGGTTTCAAAGTTTCACGGGCTAAATTACAATGCTGCAGACGATCGGTGTCTTTTTGGGTAGAGTTATTTCCGGTAAGGGAACAGGTGTGTCTCCATCCTTTAGATCCTCTATTCTGCATCATGGCAAACCAGTCACTGTAAAAGACATGCTCTCATTTCTTGGGTTGGCAGGATATAGTAGACAATTTGTTCCCTAATATGGGGAGCTTACTTTCCCTCTAAGGGCCATGGTAAATGAGCAAGGCATGAGAAATTTGTCGGCCCATTTGCAGTGGACCACAGAGACAGATGAAAGTCTTATATCTCTTAAACAGGCCCTAACGCGGGCTGCTGATTTAGCGGTCCCGAATTACAAAGAGCCATTTTTCCTCGATATTTCTGAAAAAGTACACACAATAAATGGTGTTCTTTTTCAGAGAAAAGGGGGAGGCATGCAGGTGCTGATGTATGTAAGTGTTACTCTTGACCCAATGGAGGACAGATACCCACCATGTACAAGACATGCAGCAGGGGTAGCAAAAATTCTCCAAAAGGTAGCGCATATAGTCATGGGCCATTCACTAACAGTACTGACAACGCATAGTATAGTGGCCTATGTGAACTCAACAGCCTTTACAATGACGCCACTGCGGTAGATCAAGTTAGAGAAAATCCTGAGTGCACCACATATAATTTTTACACATGAAGGAATTAACATGGCTGATAACATGGGAGAAGGAGAGCCACATATGTATGAGGAAAGGGCACAGAGAGACGCCATAGTTAGGCCAGATTTACAGGCAATTCCACTAGTAGACCCAGAAGAAGTGCTGTTCACAGATGGTTGGTGTTACAGACATCCAACTGAAGGACTTAAAGCAGTCTATGCAGTGGTGCGACAGACAAGTGAGGGATTTGAAGAAGTGTTGATAGGAAAAGACAGCCAAAGAATCAGCCCAGTTGGCTGAACAACATACAATGATAGCTGCGTTAGAATGGTCAGAAGGAAAGAGAATAAATATTCACACCAACTCTGCATATGTGGCAGGGGCCATACAGGTAGAACTCAGTCAACGGATCAGAGAAGGATTCTTAACAGCAGCAAAAACCCCTATTAAACATGAAAAAGAGGAGAGAAGATTAGCAGTGGCCATATTGAAACCTGCACAAGTGGCGGTAATTAAGTATAGAGGACATGATAAAACTAATGCAATAGTTTTGAAACTATTGAAACTGATACAATAAGAAAGACGCAGATGCAGAGGTATCTGACACAACGGTGGCATCCGTACTTTCCGGCAATGAGTGAAAATTATATCAGAGAATGTAAAACATGTTCAGAATATAATGTAAAAGAAACAGTGAAACCACACGAGGGAAAATTCCCTCTCCCAAGAATGCCAGGTCAGGAAATAGTGATTGACTACACTGACATGGTAGAGAGAGTAAACGGATACAGGTACCTTTTGGTACCAGTGGATGCATACACCGGTTGGCCAGAAGTGATACCTGCGAAAAAGGAAGACGCAAAAACAGTGATCAAATTTTTGAAAAACCAACACATTCCAACGCATGAGGTTCCAAAGAGAGTCAGGTCAGATAATGGCACACATTTTAAGAACAAAGACCTGCAAGAAGTTGAAGCAGCTTTAGGACTGAAACATGTGTTTGGAACAGTGTACTATCCTCAGTCACAGGGAAAAGTGGAGGGAATGAACCAGTCCATCAAGGGAAAAATAGGAAAGGTTTGTGCACAAACGAAGTTAAGTTGGGTGGATGCCCTACCTTTTGCCTTAATGTCCATTAGAAGCTCAGTAACCTCTATTACAGGGTTTATCCCGTACGAGCTAACGACAGGGCAGCAGTTCCCGGGACCAGGAGCTGGAATACAGATGTCAGAGGGAGGAGCCTCCTTATTATGACCAACTAACAGCTTTAGTGTCAGCTTTCTCCAAACCGGTTGGATCAGAAAAGGGGGATCTACAGAGCCAGGCGCCATCCACAACAGACTGGGTCCTCCTGAAAGTGATCAAACGGAAGTGGTCGGAGCCACGGTAGACAGGACCTTACTCATGCGGTCAGACTACAAGGGAAAGAAGAAAGCTGGTACCATTGGAGCCAGTGTGCAACCACAGAACCGCTAACGAGAACTCTAGAACAAATAAGAACAGAAAAAGAGTAGAAGGGTCTTAAATTTTTAACTTTTGCGTAAAGGATATCATGTTTATCTTACTAACTAGCCCACAATATCCTAGGCTGTTGGAGTTGGGAGTTTTTGCTATTATTTTATGTATAAGTGTTATGCCGCTGTTAATAAGGGTATCAACTGCGAGGGACAAACCAACAGACGAGGTAGAGAGTCCCAGGAATAAAAGATCAACAGGGCAAGCGATGGACAAATGTTCAAGGGAGGTGGGGAGCCGGGTGCACATCAAACATGATAAAAAGCGTGGTACAACATACCAGTTTGACTTATGTGAAGTAATTAACTGTGGCCAAGATGCAGGAAGCTGGAGGGGGAACGATGTATATCTTTGCGTGCATTCCAATTACTATAGGTGGTGCCCGATGTGGAATCATGTACTAACATGGACTGGGTTAAAATGGACACCCAAGCAGTTGTCATCCTCAGATGGTAAATGGAGGGTTCGAGACCACGTGAGCCTGATTATGGGGCAACTCAATCATTCCTCAGAGCTAAAAAATCCACTCTTGTTAACCCTGACAAGATTCGACACTAACCTTGGTCCCAAAGAGTACAGATTTTCTGTGGGAGTGATGACAGAAGCTTTTATTTTGTAATAGGTGTAGATCAATCAGGAATGGATTCCATGGGACTAGTGCAGGTAACCTTAGTGAACCCTCCTACGAACCAGCCACAAACCAAAAACACAACAAGCATGGTGGTAGAACCAAGTTCAGGAGTTGTGACATTAGACTACAACAACCTCACGACAGGGGCCATTAGCCACCAGGTATGGGGATAAGAACGTATGGCTGGACTGGATGAAAGCGACCGCAATCTCAATGAATACGAGTGTTTGCGTCGCGTGTTCCACATCTATGCCAACCCTATTTACCACCCCATCCCCATTGTTCCCTAATGTAGACCCAGAAGGATTTCACTGCATGATGACTCTCGCCATGCAGGCGGACCCTCCAAATTAGATTAGACTTACAGTGTGGAAACAGGCCCTTTGGCCCAACAACTCCACACCGACCCGCCGAAGCGCAACCCACCCATACCCTTACATTTACCCCTTACCTAACACTACGGGCAATTTAGCATGGCCAATTCACCTGACCCGCACATCTTTGTGACTGTGGGAGGAAACCGGAGCACCCGGAGGAAACCCACGCAGATACGGGGAGAACGTGCAAACTCCACACAGTCAGTCGCCTGAGTCGGGAATTGAACCCGGGTCTCTGGTGCTGTGAGGCAGCAGTGCTAACCACTGTGCCACCGTGCCGCCCGAAATTGTACCGCCTTAAGTGCTATTTTCCGACCTGTAAAGAATTCCACGTTACCTCCAGTGTTTACCCCAAGGGCTAACAATTACACTTGTTTTGTTCGAAGATCTAATACAGTCATGGGACACCCCCCCGCTGACTGGTGCCAGAACACGATCGATATAACCAGCTGGCAGAATGCTAGCACAATGGTTTGGGCCAGAGCTGATCTTTTTTGGTACTGTGGAGATAGAACACTGCAGATTAGTCTACCGCCGGATTGGTCTGGAACCTGTGCAATGGTCAGGCTAGGGGTACCCTTAATCCTCTTAGGAGAACGACAACAGGAAATAGATCAGCATGGGATCTGTTTGATGTTACATCTGGCTCAACAGCTTACATAGATGCAATAGGTATTTCCCGCTGCGTACCTGATGAATATAAGCTGGCAGTCCAGGTAGCAGCAGGATTTGAGAATCTCCCAATTATTAGTGCTCTATTCCCAGTCACGCCAAATAAAAATGTCAACCGAATTAATTATGTACATTACAATGTACTCCGGCTAGCCAATAGAACTGGAGACGCGGTGGTGGGACGCTCTGAACAACTGGCAGCGACCTCTTTGATGACAGTGCAAAATAGATATGTTGTTGGCAGAAAAGGGGGGAAAGTGTGCTCTATGTTTGGAGATCAATGTTGTACGTTCATCCCTAACAATACAGCACCTGATGGCTAGGTAATCAGAGACCTGGAAGGACTAAGAACCTTGTCTGAAGAAATGCATGAACATTCAGGTATTGACAACCCCCTAGGAGGCATTTTTGATTCCTGGGTAGGGAAATGGAAAGGATTAATTCTGACTGTGTTTATGTCCCTCGTTGGTATGACCATTGGGTTCGTGTTGTGTGGATGTTGTTGTATCCCTTGCATTAGATCTTTGTTGAACAGGATAGTTATTACAGCAATTGAAGGGAAGGCTCCACTGCCCTACCAGATGTCACAGATGGAGGCAGAAACCATGGCTCTGGCAAGAGGGGACGATTATCCATCGGAGAGCGGATGTGATGCATAAAACTGGTTTGTTGGCCTCATTTTCATGAGACCAAAAGGGGCACTAGCTAATATATTGCTTACGTGTAGAATAGATTGCAGGCTGCGAGTGGGGATGTCCGCAGCATTTGGAGGTCACATGATGCTCCTTTGCGCGCGCAGAAGAGGATCACGTGATGCTCCATGGGCCGGGCGGGGGTCACGAGGTCTGCCATTTTGCGCCCCGGAAGAATACGGGGAGGTCATGTGATGCTCTGTTTCGCGGGCCAAAGGCGGTCACATGGTGCTCCATTTTGCGGACAAAGGAGGGTCACGTGGGATCGGGCATCTGGGAATGTGAGGAGGTGGAGGATGGAGTCAGATCGACAGCCAATTAGAAGACAATCTCACCTCAGTGGTTGCATGACGTTTTGTATTTTATAGAAGACTGGGTCGGGGCAGGAATACGTAGTTTGTCAGGGACAGAAAAGTTTAGACCCAGAGCCCTGTGTATTTTATCCACGAACTGCTAGAATAAAACTAAGAGTGTGAGACCGAAAGTCTTCTCCTATTGCTTCATTTAAAGAACACGCAGGACTGGGCTCACACATAGAAGAAAGTAAGTTGGTAGATTGAGCCAAAGTCTAATACAATCTAACTCTGACATCTCCCCTAAGCATGCCTCCATTCACCTTAAAATTATGCCCCCTTATGATAGTCATTTCCACCTGGTTATCCACTCTATCGTAGCCTCTCATCATCTTGTTCACCTCTGTCAAGTTGCCTCTCATCCTTCTTTGCTCCAAGGAGAAAAGCCGGAGCTCCTTCAACCTTTCTTCAGAAGACGTGTCCTCCAGTTCAGGCAGCATCCTGGTAAACCTCCACTGCAGCCTCTGTAACGCTTTCACACCCTTCTTGCAATGAGGTGACCAGAACGGAACACAATATTCCAAGTATGAACGAATCAGGGTTTTATAAACCTGCATCATAACCTCGCAGGTCTTAATTGCTTCCCCCGCTAGTGAAATCCAACACACCATGTGCCTTCTTACCAACCCTGTCACCTTGGGTGGCAACTTTGAGAGATCTATGGACATGGATTCCAATATCTCTCTGTTCATCCACACTGCCAAAAATCCTGCATTTAACTCAGTAGTCTGCATTCAAATTCAAAATTCTAAAATTAATCTCTTCACAATTTTCCATGCTGAACACAATTTCCTGCTTCTCAGCTCAGATCTGCATTCTGACAATGTCCCGTTGAAATCTTGAAACACAGTGTGAGAAACAAAGCTCACTCACTGCAATAACTTCAGTCCGAGACAAGATCTGAATCAGCAGGGCTCTTTATTTCACACTTGCAAGTGGGTGTGATGTCCACAAGGCAGGGACAAAACACACCGAATTCAACAAATACTCTATATTTATACAATTTGGTCCCTATATGTTTTTTTCTTATTTCATTGTTCCCCACACCCCCCCCCCCCATCCCGTTTACATCCTCCATTTCCCTGACACCCTCCTGCTTATCTCATGTCTTATCCAGTCTTGTCTGTAAAAAACATGCTCATTCCTGTTCTCAGGCCATTTGCCCTCATCCTGCCTTTTCACATCATCCTATCACTAAGCCATTCTAAATGGGGTTACCATTTGTTACATTCCTCCACAGAGTTCACATTCTTGTTGACTCAGCTCCTGGCTGAAACAATTACATACTGATGTGAGTTTTAATGAATTTAGAATTTGCAGAAGAAACATAAATTTCCTATATCCCACAACAGTTTAAAAGACAAATCAAATGACTCATAGTTGAGTGTTCTCTACAAGTAAACCAAAGGAAGATACGTAGAATTCATGAAGAGCTGACCTATTTGAATGATTAAACAATTCCTTCTAGCAACTCTAAATCTTTCTTACAATTCAGTAATCCTGCAACTAGATTATACTTCTCAGTTTACATATCTTAATGAATATCTAATTAATGTCTGTGTAAACTGCTGGAAATTGTTTAATCATTTCATTTGTTAAAACACCACGGTTAATTATCACATCGCTATCACAATAAGTGAATTCTATTTTAATTATTGACTGAGGGCAAGTGACCTGTGGCCCGAAATTGGATATTTGAAATGCACCTACAGCCAGAGAAATCTGGTCGAACAGAAACCTGCGAAAAAAAAATCAAACAGCAGCCAGCATCATTCAGCTCCAGAAAAGAGGTCACAAAAGTTCAGGGGGATCCAGTGAAAACAAGCCCGAGAGTTGTGTATTGGAGAGGTTGAACCAGACGATCTGGCACCTTGGCTTCCAGCCAGTTACTGAACAGAACACCCTCTCATGGGAAGGAAATCAGTGAAGGATATTTGTACCAACCCACTGGATGGATTGAATACAGCTCATGATCATCTTCAAAACTTTGTCACAAGATTATTAATCATTTGCCAAATCATGCAAAATATCCCAATGCCACTGAAATCAAATTACTCCGAATCACTGCACATAAAACCAAATGATGGTCTTCAAGGTCACCTAATCACTGTTCACTGAATATCTCTTTGTAATAATCTTATTTTTCCCATGATGAATAACCACAACAAACATCACGCTAACACCCCATCCAAAGATATGCAATAGACACCTTCTTATAAATTACACACATCTTTCTCTGACCAATAATCGCACTTCATCACTAAAGATGAGGAAGCTAATACTAACATTTATTGAGTTGAAGAAATTCCTGAATATTAGTAAGGTTTGTGATAGGTTTCCCGACTCTTCATCACAACAAAAGTGTAATTATGGCTCAGTATATGAGTAGCTGCAAGCATTTGCGCAAAACCAATTAACCATTTTTTCAGAGAAATTTTGAAAATAATTGTGCGACAAATACTGTTACCTATTTTTTGCTGTGATACCCACATTCCTTTTCTATTTATTTTCTTACCAACTCTGACTCAAATTTGTAAATATTGATGATATGAAAAATTCCATGAAATTATTTTTCTTTTTGAGAAGAAATGCAAAGCAAGAAATTCTTGAATAACTGTGAGATTTAGATTTGCTTTATTATGCAACAAGAAGCTATTAAGATGTGCATGGTACCCTAGACATTTTAATATACAACCAAACTAAATATGTGGTATGTCTTGCTACTTTATTTTATATATACTGGCTGTTTTATTTTAAGGAAATGTTAACGTTTGGGCTAATTTACGTAAAGATTGATCTTCTAACGATCAGTATTGCAATGTAAGCAGTTAGTAAGAAAAACAAGCTAGCTGGGGGCAAGGGTCAGCTTTGCAAAATAACGAAACCTTGAGCAAGACAATACTTCTGCTGATATGGTGCAAAAACAACCGGATAAGAGTACAAGGTGCGAGACGGTTGCTAACTTCAAGGGCTGAAAATATCATTAGACAGGGAAGTGGGTTATGCGGCTGGAGTTCGAGACAATGAGGACATGATCATATGCTTTCTCTGTAAGAAATGAGATCATTGTAAAGCAATGACCCTCGTGACCTCTAGGGGCCATAGGGGGAGGCTCTAAATTGCTATATAAGAAAGATCGCTGTAATGCTTGGGTACGCTTTCCTTTGGGAAGGCGTCCGATTCTGCAGAATTTGTTAATAAAATCTTTGTTCTCTTGAATTTGTCCAGAGCGATTATTTAGAAGTGAATTTTCATTTCTAACAACTTGGGGGCTCGTCCGGCTCCACACTCCGGCTGCGGTGGGCTCGAGGAAGGACATCGGAGACGGTGCACCCTACCGAGTTCGGTAGTCCCCGATTCCTTACTCGCCGTCCCGCTTCGCGGCTTGAGCGAGTGGTATCCGGGAGGCTCAGGAGAACAAAGAGGGAGGAGACTGGCCAGTCATACAGGGTAAAACGGGCAGGGGATCGAGTAATTTCGGTGCACCGAAGCCAGGTAGGAACAGATTTTTCTGTTGCGTTCAAACAGGTTTGGTCTCTGATTGATGCGCTGGACTCAAGGACACCTTGTCTTGTCAGGTGTTGTTTACGTACCGGAGTCTCTGCGCTCAATCAGTTACCAGGGTTTGGCCTCTGCTTGATGCACAGGACTCAAGGACACCTTGTCTTGTCAGGTGTTGTTTACGTACCGGAGTCTCTGCGCTCAATCGGTTACCAGGGATTGGTCTCTGCTTGATGAGCAGGACTCAAGGACACCTTGTCTTGTCGGGTGTTGTTCACGTACCGGAGGCTCTGCGTTCAGTCAGTTACCAAGGTGTATTACCTGTTGCCGCGACCTGGTCGATCATAAGGGAATCCGGTGAGTGTGAGATATTCTTATTTCTCGCACTTTTGTACTTAACTTCGGCATGGGAAACGGGGGCACGAGAGAGTCTAAAACGTTTCTTGATGAAGAATACAAGGGGGTGCCGGATGATAGCCCGTTAGGACGAATGTTACGTAACTGGGGTCATGGGAAAAGAAAAGGGGAAGTCTAGACGAAAAATGGTTAAATTTTGCGAAAAATGGGCACAACAACCGATTCAGGGAAATTCAGTTTGGTGGCCAAAATTTGGATCGGACGAGGATTGGGTTTGTCAAATTTTAAATGATCATTTAAAGAATAAATATAATCCAAGACTAAAACAGAGAGAAACAGAGAGAGAGAGAGAGAGACATGAGGAGAAAAGGGGATAAAGAAGTAGTGAGACTGTCCCCGCACGGGAGGTCCCGGTTGGGGAACGGACCACAGGATTTGTTGTAGCCTCATTAAACTCAAATGATATAAGACAACCGAAGTTTTTTTTTTATCAGCAGTTTGCAGTAAAACCGACAGAGAGAGAGAGAGAGAGAGAGAGAACTGCTTGTAAAACATTTAACTCTCTGTGATTCGGGTTGAATGCACATTTGTTTGTTGGTGATTGAATGAGGAAGTTTTATTCACTGGAACTTGAGTTCCAGGATTGTTTTAAATGTGATTTTTATGAAAACTTAACATGATTGATTTTCACTATGTGAAGGACAGTTGTAGGTAGGACTTCCATGGTTATTATCCGAGACCTTGGATTCGGCTATTAGAATTTTTTTAAAACTTGAAATGACAAATTATTGTAAGACAGTTATGATTATTTTATGACCTAAAGTATTGTAATTGAGAAATAGTTAGGAGTACACAAGAAACTAATTTTGGATCTAAATTAGGATACTAAATTTGGGTGATTACAGTGGGTTTTAAAATTTGGGAACTGTATGTATTTTATATTTTAAATATTAAATACTAAATAAATGGATATAAATATATAAATATGTTTACAGTTTAGGAACAGGCTTTAAAGTTAGTCAAGCATGAATTATTAAAATTGGTGTTTGAGGGTATGAGAAGTTTGGAACATTACAATATTTCTTAAAAAGTGCCGATAGGGGACAAGGAAATTGGGTTTGTGTGTGACCCCCTCACCAGTGGGGAGGTCGGAACATTTAAAAGGAAATGACGGTCCTGGATGAGAATCGATAGGATTGTCAGAACAAATTAATTAATGTTTGAGGCCCAGTCTATATATGTGGGCTGAGTTAATGTCTATTTTTGAATATACTATTTACTGGGGGAGAAAGGAGACTTATATGGGGATACTGAATAGGGAAAGTGTTAATTGAGATTTTTTTTAAAAAAAACTAGTAACAGCGCCGGTATTAAGCTTGCCGGACAATTTGGCATGGGAGGGGGATGGTTAGGGGTGAGGACAAATATCCCGTTCAGAACCCTAACTGAGACAACCATAATATAGAAAAGTGAAATAATATACTAGACATGCAAAATTTGATAATCCGAGGGATACAAACTTGCATCCCCAAACAGCGAAAGTTAGCCAAGGTTTTCGACCTGAGGCAGGGAAAGGACGAGTCTCCCTGTCCATTCTTATACAGATTAAGAGAGTCGGTTAGGAAATGTTTGGGTATAGACCCAGATGGGGAAATAGGATGACGGATGGTAAAGGTTCACTTCGTGACAAAGGCATGGCCTGATATCCAGAAGAAGTTACAGAAGATGGAGGACGGGAACGGTAGAAATGAGTCGGAGTTGTTACAGGAGGTTCAGAAGGTATTTGTATAGAGAGGCATAATGGCGGAGGAACGGAAGGCTAAGATACTGGTAGCAGTAGTATGGGAGGACTGTATGAAAGACAAAAGGAGTTGGATAAATACGGTGTTTATGTAAACCTGAATATTTATGTCTGTGTGGGCCGCCCCCCCCCCCCCCGTAGGAATTTTGTGTTGGTGAAGATTTATGTGTGTCTTTGTGTGTGCAAATTTGATTGTAAAAAAAAAAGTCTCTGTGGATGTGAGAATTTGTGTTTGTGTATGGATTTTTTTTTATAAAAAAGGGCTTCTCAGCTAACAAGCAGTTTAACACTTTGTGGTCTGGCTTGAATTCATCTGTTTGTTAGTGCATGAATGTTTGAGTGTTTGTCACCTAG
The DNA here is from genome assembly GCF_020745735.1 of Hemiscyllium ocellatum. Taxonomy (NCBI): domain Eukaryota; kingdom Metazoa; phylum Chordata; class Chondrichthyes; order Orectolobiformes; family Hemiscylliidae; genus Hemiscyllium; species Hemiscyllium ocellatum. The sequence goes on from NC_083449.1 coordinate 404,225, forward strand.
AGCGTGAGTCATGAGATATGTGGCTTCGCTGTTTCTCGTTTACTCCACCAGGGATTCCTGACTCAGACCCCTCCACTCGATATCCACCTCCACAAAGTGGAACCGGGAGACTGGGTTTTGATAAAATGCTGGAAACCGAAGAAACTCCAATCACTCTGGGAGGGACCGTTTCAGGTGTTACTCACCACCGAAGTTGCCATACGAACAAAAGAAAAAGGGTGGACTCACGCCGCCAGACTAAAAGGCCCGGTGTCGCCGCCCAAAGAGGACTCTTGGTCATGTGAGGCCGGTGATGAACCGTTTGTGGTGAAGTTAAAGAAACATCAAAAATGAACTCTCTTGGGACTCTTTTGCTACGTACTGTATTATTATTTGCCTTCCTTTTAGTTGGGAAATTGACTGGTAACTGTGATAAATGCCGCTCTAGGGTTCGGGTGTGGGACACTGAGTTAGAGTTACGCGGATCCTTTGTATCCCACTCCTCTTATGCTAATAATACTCGCTGTTATGATATGTACCCACAACAAAAGTGCTGGGAAAAAGGAAAACTATACTATCAAGTAAAAAACAGGGGATATCTCGGTCTGTCTAGGGCTAGGGCCTATCATTGCCCCTTTATGAATTATGAATGGTTGTGTATGTCAGCAGACAGTTTACAGGGACATGCTGCATTACTGGAAACAGACAAAAGTAGAACTAAAAGGGAATGTGCCAAATGCGGCGCTATAATTCAATTGGGAGATCCTAATTTCTTCTCCCTTTGCTATGATGAGGAGTCCCGGGAGGAATGTTGGGAGGATGGGAAATTGTATTATCAAATGTTAAATAAGGGATATAATGGATGGCCTAAGGGGAAGGTCCATGAATGTATTTCGGAAGAACACGAATGGGTCTGCATAAAAAAAGACAGCTGGGATATGGCTAACAGGCCGTACGACAAATGCCGCCAAATTGTGAAATGGGGAAACCATGTCTTTCTGGGGCCTTTTGTGTTTCACACTAAAATAAGTGATGCCTGTTACAACTGGGAGAAAATGATACCATGTTGGGAGGATGGGGAACGTTACTACCAGGTATTCAGCCTGGGTAATTACACGAGTGGAAATATAAATTGTCCACTTATGGCACAATGGCTTTGTATCAGTTTTATTAGCTCGGCAACGGACCACTTTGACCGGGTTAAGGAAATTTATCCAGGTTTGGAGAAATCTGTTCCAAATTACGATGCCAAAATAGCCGCCTCAGCCAAGGTCTCCTCCCTCTACGAGGACATTGAGATTCGGCTTACTCTTCCTGATGTTGCTAAAAATCTCTTTATTGACTTCACGTCTCAGATTGCCAAAACTTTAAATGTGACGAGCTGTTGGGTTTGTGGGGGTCCGCATATGACCGAACAGTGGCCATGGACGGGGGAGAGTTTGGATGTTCAGGAAATCCTTGAATACAATTGGACTTACTCCAAAAACAAAATTTATCAAGTCTGGAAATTGCAGAATACCCCAGCGGGCCACTTCTGCATTGGGAAAAAAGGGTCTCGCCCAGTTGGTGACAGCCCCTGTCAGCGGGTCTTGAATCTCACCACAGACACTTGGTGGCCCCGACCCTTGGTTGGTTTCTCACCAAACAACCCCTTGGGTTGTCTTTCACCCAACAAGGGGATCTTAACTGTAGGCGGTTGAATCCCACCTCTGATTCCTGGAATTGCAGTGGTTCTGGCCCTTATGCGGGAATGCCGGGAATTAGAGAGGCGTGGGACGGTGTTGCCAGGGATAGTGGAGGGGGTCCGGCTCCTGATGGTCTATTTTGGATTTGTGGGGATCTGGCGTATTCCAGGTTGCCCGAGGAATGGGGTGGCTTATGCTTCCTCGGTATAGTCAGACCGGAGTTCTTTCTCCTCCCCCGGGATCAAGGGGCTGACCTGGGGGTTAAGTTGTTCGACTCCCTGCAACGGATGTCCGGAAAGCTAGCACGGAAGCGTAGGAGTGCTTGTCAGTGGAATGTCCACCAGTACGGAGACATCCACTTGGCCAAGTGGGGCGCAGATTGGCCACCGTCCCGTATCATTGACTATTATGGGCCGGCAAGTTGGGCTCAGGATGGCTCTTGGGGTTACAGAACTCCAATTTATATGCTTAATCGCATCATTCGCTTGCAGGCGGTGATGGAAATAATCACCAACAAAACCGCCTTCGCATTGGAATTACTGGCTAGACAGCAGTCTCAAATGAGGGCTGCAATATATCAGAATCGTCTTGCTTTAGACTACCTGCTTGCCTCTGAAGGGGGTGTCTGCGGGAAGTTTAACACGACAAATTGTTGTCTGGAGATAGACGATAACTACGAGGCTGTCCTAAAAATCACCCGGGACATCCGTAAAATAGCCCATGTACCTGTCCAGACGTGGCGACCTATAGGGGACGCTAGTTGGTGGAACACGCTTTTTGGGGGTGGCTGGTGGCGCATGGCATTAATGATGATGGTGGGTGTCGGGGCCCTGTTCCTCGTTATTCCCTGTCTGGTTCCTTGTGTTAGGGTATTGATCCAACGCCATATCGCCCAGATGCAAGCCATTGCCATACCCCAACATGGTACTCATGAACTTAAAGTTTTACTATTGAAAAGACAGAAGGACCTCCCTGAGCCGTAATTCAGCCTATTCTGTTACGCATGCACATCTTAAAAAGAAAAAGGGTGGAGTTGTGAGATTTAGATTTGCTTTATTATGCAACAAGAAGCTATTAAGATGTGCATGGTACCCTAGACATTTTAATATACAACCAAACTAAATATGTGGTATGTCTTGCTACTTTATTTTATATATACTGGCTGTTTTATTTTAAGGAAATGTTAACGTTTGGGCTAATTTACGTAAAGATTGATCTTCTAACGATCAGTATTGCAATGTAAGCAGTTAGTAAGAAAAACAAGCTAGCTGGGGGCAAGGGTCAGCTTTGCAAAATAACGAAACCTTGAGCAAGACAATACTTCTGCTGATATGGTGCAAAAACAACCGGATAAGAGTACAAGGTGCGAGACGGTTGCTAACTTCAAGGGCTGAAAATATCATTAGACAGGGAAGTGGGTTATGCGGCTGGAGTTTGAGACAATGAGGACATGATCATATGCTTTCTCTGTAAGAAATGAGATCATTGTAAAGCAATGACCCTCGTGACCTCTAGGGGCCATAGGGGAGGCTCTAAATTGCTATATAAGAAAGATCGCTGTAATGCTTGGGTACGCTTTCCTTTGGGAAGGCGTCCGATTCTGCAGAATTTGTTAATAAAATCTTTGTTCTCTTGAATTTGTCCAGAGCGATTATTTAGAAGTGAATTTTCATTTCTAACAATAACTGAGAATTATGAATAACAAAACAATGATGATTAATAATCACTCAATGTCTAATTAAAGCAATTCAATAGACACCTAGATATGTTCTAACTAACTCTCAGACACTGTACAATCTCTTAATCTTACCATAAATAATTTGAAGTGTGGAAGCTTAGTTGGATTGAACTGGCTGTGAGCAAAAATGCATTCTGAAGAAGGGTCACTGGACCCAAAGCATTAACACTGATTTCTCTTCACAAATGCTGCCAGATCTGCTGAGCTATTTTCCAGCAATTTCTGATTTTGTTTCTGATTTCCAGTATCCACCATTTTTTTGCATTCTTACCTTGATTGTCTTTCATTTCAATGCCAACATTTCTGCTTTCTGAATATTACAATAAGAGCTAACTGTTTTCATGCTAAATATCATTTCAATTTCATGTATTTCTTGTGTACGCAAAACAGAATTAACAAATCTTTGTTCTCGCAAGGTTTGTAGCTCAGGTTGAGGTTTAGGGTGTAAGTTTGCTCACTGAGCTGTAGGTTTGCTAACTAGACGTATCATTACCTGGCCAGGTAACATCATCAGTGGCCACCTCCAAGTGAAGCGAAGCTGTTGTCTCCTGCTTTCTATTTATATCTTTCTCCTAGATGGGGTTCCTGGGGTTTGTGGTGATGTCATTTCCTGTTCGTTTTCTGCGAGGTTGACAGATGGCATCTAGATCTACGTGTGTGTTTATGGCATTGCGGTTGGAGTGCCAGGCCTCTAGGAATTTTCTGGCATGTCTTTGCTTAGCCTGTCCCAGGATAGATGTGTTGTCCCAGTCGAAATGGTGTTTTTTTTTACACACGGATGAAAGAAAAGAAAGCAGGAGACAACAGCTTCGCTTCACTTGGAGTTTGCCACTGATGATGTTACCTAGCCAGGTAATGAAACGTCTGGATATCAAACCTACAGCTCAGCCAGCAAACCTACACCCTAAATGTTTGTTCTATTACAGTAAAACTTGAATTCTTAGAAATCACAATTTTGTGAAAATGAGGGAAGTTGTATTTCGCTGAGTAGTCACATTGAATGACTAATTCTTTGTTTCCAATTCATGTGCATTACAAAGCAGTTTAATTTTCATTTCTGTATATGAATAATTGCTTCAAACATATTGAATTATTTGACTATCATGCCATTTTTATTTAATTGAAATCAATGTCACTTCGTTCCATCATTATTAGAAATTACTAATTATTTTATTTGGTCCATTACACACTGAACTGTCTAATACAATCCTAGTACAATTATCACAATAAATATGTGAGCAGCTTCCCATTGAGTAACCATAGTAAGTATATGATTATAGTCCTGCCCATCCTGCATGGGAACATGATTGAGCACTCTGGTAATGTCTGTACTAATACACCAGGCGGCATGGGTTCAATTCCCACCTTCAACTGAGATGTGTCAAAGCACCTCTGAGAATTAAAATATTGGGTTAATTGAAAAACAAAAACCACACCTTCAGCGATTATCCATCAGCATTGTTCTGTCATTGAAAAAAACGCATTTATTCAAGAATTCTGCATTTCCTTCATTTTCCGTCTTTTTTTCCACAGGGATCTCCTCTCAATCTCCAATCAGCTGTTTCGCGCCCCGGAAGTGTGCGAGTCTGCCGTTTCACGCCCAAAAAGAGGCCGCGTGGTGCTCCTTTTCAGGGACAAAGGAGGGTCACGTGGGATTGGACATCCGGGAATGCGAGGAGGCGGGGAATGGAGTCAGAGCAACAGCCAATTAGAAGAGAATCCTACCTCAGTGATTGCATTACGTTTTGTATTGTATAAAAGACTGGGTCATGGGCAGAAATACGTCTTTGTTCTTTGTGAACTGACTTACTGAGTAGTTTGGCAGGGACAGAAAGGTTTAGACCCAGAGCTCTCTATACATTATCTACTTATTGCTACAATAAAACTATAAGTGTAAGATTGAATATCTTCTCCTATTGCTTTATTTAAAGATCACGCAGGACTGGGCTCACAAATAGAAGAAAGTAAGTTGGTAGATTGAGTCTAAGTCCGATAAATTGGTGACTTCGACCTGATTAAGTTGGAGAAGCGACGGAAAAGAGAGAAAAATAGAAACAATCGACAACTGACGTCTGATGACGATAACAAGTGGCGCCGCATAAGGAAAAGTTGAGTAGACACCTGTTTATATCGAAGTTCTGCAATTGGAGATACTAAATTGATTGTAGTCATAATACTGCTAGTGTCCTAGTAATAGTAAGTGGATAAGGTATTGATATAATATATACGGGTTTAAAGTCCCATGGGGTTAGAGTCCTCATAAAAGCACCAAGGTACGTAAGTGTAAGAGGGTTTAAAGTCCTTTGAGCAGGATCTCATAGAAGCACTGCTCACAAAATTTTGTTTATGATTGACGTGTTGTAAGTTGTTTTTTAAAAAAAATATATTGGGGAATACACAGAGGGTGGCAGAGAAGCCACTGGTGTCTCTGAGACAAAGACGGTGGTGTCTCAGCGAGAGAGAGTAGGCAGTAGAAACCTAAAGGTGATAACGAGACTGCTGATAACTTTAACTGTAAGGGTCAGTTGCTCGGGTGTATTCTATATAGACTGACTGGCAACCGGGTTTATTTCTGATTGGGTTGGTTGCTCGGCTATATTAAATATAAACTGATTGGCTATTGGACAGGAGGATTAAAAACAAAAATATATAAAATGGTAGGGGAATTTGATAGAGAGTGTGAAGAAAACGGAGGATGTTCTTCTGATTTAATGTTGCCCGTAAAACAGCATGGGGTAAAGTTAGAAGTCAGTTAGTTGGTGGGCTTGCAAAGAACAAACAAAAAACAACGATGAGAAATATGACAAGATTTGGGAAAATAACAAAAGCAGGGCAAAGTCCCTACAGATGAGGAGAGGATGTCTGAAACATGTTTTGTTGCCCCAGGTCAAAGTTGCAATCTAAATGTGTATCTTTCTTTTGTCTTTCTGTCTGAGTTAACAATCAGGTGGGTAGGTCTGTGTCTGAGTGTTTTCCCAAATCCCTGATTGAATCTGCCTCTCCCACAATCTCAGGTGTCTTCGCCCTCACTGGGTCACAGAAAAACTCTGCCATTACAATGAGAACTGTCTTTGCTGTTGCCTCTTCTCGTGTTTCTGCCTAATCCCTACTTCCCTTCATTAAATCCCAGCTGCCTCTAGTCCACCCACATGGGCATGTTGAAGAGCACGACAGGAGAATGGATTGAAACCGAAAGTTCAATAGCCAGAATGAGAGAGGAAGAAGGAAATAAATGGGGTTTGTGGATCCCAGGGGATACAGCCTCCAGGCTGAGTCCTTGATGGACATTCCAGCAGTAATACGAGACAACATTCCATGATGAGAGTTAAACTCGGGTGGCAAGACAGGGAGCCACTGAACATCAGCAGATTTAGTTCAAACACAGGAGGTTTGTTCAGTCAGTAACGGTGTGTTAGACATGGAGGTGAAGTGAGCAGTGAGGGGATATGTTGCCAAAAGTCGCAGATGGATAACTTTCATTGGAACAGGAGGAGACCATTCAGCCCCTCAACCCTGCTCTGCCATTCAATAGATCATGGCTGATTTGTGGCTTAACTTGCAATTTTCAAAACTCTCCAAATTCATCAATAAACTCCTCTGAAACAGACAAGATGAATATTGAACAACTAAACATCTGCAAATGCTGGTAAATCAGAAACTAAAACAGACATTGCTGGAAACATTCAACAGATCGGGCAGCATCTGTGGAGAGTGAACATCTCAGGTCCAGTGACCGGTCAGGTGACCAGCTGTAGCTGACCATTCTGCCTATTCTGGAACATACCCTGGAACAGGTCCTAGTGCGAGGGGAATGAGACTGTCAATAACAACTGAGAGAAACAGGAAGACGTGTTCAATCAGGATAAAACCCATTTTGAAAAATGTGTTGCTGGAAAAGCGCAGCAGGTCAGGCACAATCCAAAGAGAAGGAGAATCGACATTTCGGGCATGAACCCTTCTTCAGGACTGCAGATGCTGGAGATCAGAGTCAAAAGGTGTGGTGCAAGAAAAGCACAGCCCTGAAGAAGGGCTCATGCCTGAAACGTCGATTCTCCTGCTCCTTGGATGCTGCCTGAACTGTTGCGTTTTTCCAGCAACACATTTTTCAGCCCTTATCTCCAGCATCTGCAGTCCTCACTTTCTCATAAAACCCATTTTGGTCTTACACTTCTAATTCAACTGCAAAAATTATTCATTATTACTTACAAAATAGGTTAATAGACCAGAAATCAACTCTTCATATCATTGGGCCTCGGAAACTGTTAATTCTGACCTGGTCCAGCCGACATGCGAATCCAGACCCTGAATAATGTGGTTGATTCTGAACCATCTCCTGGGCAATCAGAATGGATGACAAATGCTGCCCCAGCAAGTTGAAGAAACAGGGTTCAGACAGAGCAGTGGAGGGATACAGGATAGCCAGAAAGGACCTGAAGAAAGGGATTAGGAGAGCTAAGAGAGGGCATGAAAAATCCTTGGCGGATAGGATCAAGGATAACCCCAAGGCATTTTATGCGTATGTGAGAAACATGAGAATGACGAGAACGAGGGTAGGTTCGATCAAGGACAGTAGTGGGAGATTGTGTATTGAGTCGGAAGAGATAGGAGAGGTCTTGAACGAGTACCTTTCTTCAGTATTTACTAACGAGAGGGACCGTATTGTTGAAGAGGAGAGTGTGAAACGGACTGGTAAGCTAGAAGAGATACTTGTTAGGAAGGAAGATGTGTTGGACATTTTGAACAACTTGAGGATAGACAAGTCCCCCGGGCCTGACGGGATATATCCTAGGATTATGTGGGAAGCAAGAGAGGAAATTGCAGTACCGTTGGCAATGATCTTTTCGTCTTCACTGTCAATGGGGGTGGTACCAGGGGACTGGAGAGTGGTGAATGTTGTGCCCCTGTTCAAAAAAGGGAATAGGGATAACCCCGGGAATTACAGGCTAGTTAGTCTTACTTCTGTGGTAGGCAAAGTAATGGAAAGGGTACTGAGGGATAGGATTTATGAGTATCTGGAAAGAGACTGCTTGATTAGGGACAGCCAGCACGGATTTGTTAAGGGTAGGTCTTGCCTTACAAGTCTTATTGAATTCTTTGAGGAGGTGACCAAGCATGTAGATGAGGGTAGAGCAGTGGATGTAGTGTACATGGATTTTAGTAAGGCATTTGATAAGGTTCCCCATGGTAGGCTTATGCAGAAAGTCAGGAGGCATGGGATAGAGGGAAACTTGGCCAATTGGATTGAAAATTGGCTAACCGATCGAAGTCAGAGAGTGGTGGTATACAGTAAATATTCAGCCTGGAGCCCAGTTACAAGTGGAGTTCCGCAGGGATCAGTTCTGGGTCCTCTGCTGTTTGTAATTTATATTAATGACTTGGATGAGGGAGTCGAAGGGTGGGTCAGTAAATTTGCAGATGATACGAAGATTGGTGGAGTTGTGGTCAATGAGGAGGGCTGTTGTCGGCTGCAAAGGGACTTAGATATGATGCAGAGCTGGGCTGAGGAGTGGCAGATGGAGTTCAACCCTGCCAAGTGTGAGGTTGTCCATTTTGGAAGAACAAATAAGAATGCGGAATACAGGGTTAACGGTAGAGTTCTTAGGTGGAGGAACAGAGGGATCTTGGGGTCTATGTACATAGATCTTTGAAAGTTGCCACTCAGGTGGATAGAGCTTGGAAGAAGGCCTATGGTGTATTAGCATTCATTAGCAGAGGGATTGAATTCAAGAGTCGTGAAGTGATGTTGCAGCTGTACAGGATTTTGATTAGGCCGCATTTGGAGTACTGTGTGCAGTTCTGGTCGCCTCACTTTAGGAAAGATGTGGAAGCTTTGGAAAGGGTGCAGAGAAGATTTACCAGGATGTTGCCTGAAATGGAGAATAGGTCGTACGAGGACAGGTTGAGAGTTCTCGGCCTTTTCTCGTTGGAACGGCGAAGGATGAGGGGTGACTTGATAGAGGTTAATAAGATGATCAGAGGAATAGATAGAGTAGACAGTCAGAAACTTTTTCCCCGAATACAACAGAGTGTTACAAGGGGACATAAATTTAAGGTGAAGGGTGGAAGGTATGGGGAGATGTCAGGGGTGGGTTCTTTACCCAGAGAGTGGTGGGGGCATGGAATGCGCTGCCCGTGGCCGTGGTAGAGTCAGAATCATTGACGACCTTTAAGTGGCAATTGAATAGGTACATGGATGGGTGCTTAATCTAGGATAGATGTTCGGCACAACATCGTGGGCCGAAGGGCCTGTTCTGTGCTGTATTGTTCTATGTTTTATGTTCTATGTTCTATGTTCTATGCCGTGATCCCATGAACAAACAAAACAAATCCAATCGCTGTGGTTACTTGTGAACTCGCCGGTGTTTCATCGAGCTGGATATCTGAGTGAATTTCTTCCCACACGCAGAGCAGGTGAATGGCCTCTCCCCAAAGTGTATTCACTGTAGTACAGTGAGGCTGTATGGTGTACTGAACCCAGTCCCACAGTGAGAGCACCTGAATGGTCTCGCACTGGTCTCCTGTGATGGGGAGAAATGATATCCACCATCCCGGGGGATACAGGGTAAAGATACCTCCAACACAGGTCTAGTGAGAGTAGATCAGCACAAACTGTTCGCATGCATGAAAGAATCAATAATGAGCAGGCACCGATGTAAAGGGATTGACAAAAGAAGCACATGTGACATGAGGCAAAATGTTTTCATGCAGAGAATGTTTATGTCAATAATGCACTGCCAAAGAGTGTGGTGGCGCCAGGTACAATGAAGAGAATGGTATTGAACAGTTACTGGAAGAGGACGAATGGGAAGGTTTATGGGGTAAAGATAGAAGAATAGCTTTCGGTGAGATGATCCTTTGGAGAGCTGATGAGGCAAACAGCCTCTTTTTGTGCAGTAATAATTCTGTGAACATTTCATTCTAAGCCCTCTGAGGAAATATCAGGGCAGGGTTTGTAAAGAGGGCAGATTGAATGACGATCTCGGTGAACTAAAGTGAGACACAGTCACAGGGGGTTTTTGGGATGGATTGAATCAAATGTTATTAGATTAGACTTACAGTGTAGAAAGAGGTCCTTCGGCCCAACAAGTCCACACCGACCCGCCGAAGCGAAACCCACCCATACCCCTACATTTACCCCTTACCTAACACTACGGGCAATTTAGCATGGCCAATTCACCTGACCCGCACATCTTTGGGCTGTGGGAGGAAACCGGAGCACCCGGAGGAAACCCACGCAGACAAGGGGAGAACGTGCAAACTCCACACAGTCAGTCACCTGAGTCGAGAATTGAACCCGGGTCTCTGGCGCTGTGAGGCAGCAGTGCTAACCACTGTGCCACCGTGCCGCCCACAATTTGGACTGCCTACAACACTACAAACGGGAGTGATCAAGAGAGTGGAATTAGAGCAGCAAATACATCTTAAACATTTATGCAGCTAAAGGGGATGCTGTGTAAACATACCACAGTTAGTGCTGATTTCATTCCAGACACACCAGTCAGGGAGCACATCCTTCCTGTATCTGTCCTATCGAGCTCTTGAAGAATTTTGTTCATTTCAAGTGTTTCATTTTAGATACTCCAGAGAAGACAGTTTCATACTCTTCAATCTCTCCAGCTAGAGCAATGCTGTCATCAGAATTCAAGTCGCTGGTGAATGTAAATGGCTGCTTCATGGACTGGAAATGGCAATTGAGACTGTAAGGTTACTGTTTAAAATATCGACAATTGTATTGCCAGATTGCCAGATGCACGAGGGGCTTCAAGAAAAAAAACCACAACTTACGGGCATTGAGTGTCAGAGCACGTCCTATTGTGGGGACATCCTGTTCAGATACAATTTATTGATAACTGTTAGAATTGACCTGCACTGGCTCTGTAGAAGTGGTCAGAACATTATAACTGTCATTGGAGCAGGTAATAAATTTCACATGGGTTAAAACTTTTAAATGATAGAATAGGTGTGGGTTCTTCTGGTAAAGTGCTCAAAGTTATTCAAAATGGTCCTAATTTACATTCAGAAACAAGTGAGAGAAAGGCATATTACTGAGGTCATTACATTAGTCCAAATTTAGAAGTTCAGGAGAACTGAAGGGAAAGCTGGGGTTGGTAGGTGTAATAATGGTAGGGAAAACTTGTTTTACAGAGAGGGGGAGAGAGAGAGAGAGAGAGAGTTCCCAGATGGGAAACTCAGCTTTAACATCACTTCAACTGCAGAGTCATCCAATTCCGCAGGTCCTGATCCTTATCGGTAATATGGAAGGGGAAAGCAACATTCCCAGCCCAGAGAAATCATTCCCATGTTTCGCATGTGGTCGAATATTTAACTGGTCATGTGATCTGGGAAGACACCATTATGACGGGACCAGGGCGAGGGTATGCAAATGTGGGGATTTTTTGAAGGAATTTATCTACCCTCATAGTGGGACACTCACCGACACAGTCACATTGTGAAGAGGCCGCTCACCTGCCTCACGTATGGGAAAGGGTTTACTCGATCTTACAATCTGCTGAGGCACCAGAGATGGCACAGTGGATTTATTCCGTTCACCTGCTCCATGTGAGAGAAAGGATTCATTCAAATCTCCCACCTGCGGAGACATCAGTGTATTCCTATCGGGGAGAGGCCATTCACCTGATCAGTGTGTGGGAAAGGATTCACTCAGTGATCTGCTGAAACACCAGCGAGCTCACTCTGGGGAAAGGCCATTCACTTGCTCCCAGTGTGGTGAGTCACTCAAATGCAGCACCTGCGGAGTCCCCAGTGAGCCCACACAGGGTAGAGGCCATTCAGATGGTCAGTGTGTGAGAGGGGATTCAGTGATTCATCCTGCCCCACTGAGACTCCAGTGAGCCGACACAGGGGAGAGGCCATTCAGATGGTCAATGTCTCTCTGGGCAGTAAGTCTTCACAAACAGCAATGTGATCATAAGCAATGATCATCTGTTTTGATTTAAATTATGATCGTAACACTACTGCTTCACAGCACCACGTACAAGGTTGGAGACCAGCCTTGGTCAATGTGGAGTTCCCACATTCTCCGCATGATAGTGTGGGTCCCCTCCAGGTGCTCTGGTTTCCTCTCACAGCGCAAAGATGTGCAGGTCAGGTGGACCAGTGGTGCTAACTTGTCCACAGTATCCAGGATTGTGCAGACTAGGTGGATCAGCCATGGGAAATGCAGTATTACAGGGATGGAGTGCTCTGGGCGTGATGTTCTTTGGATGGTCGGTGGGGTTTGATGGGCCAATGCTCTCCTTCCACACTGTCAGGATTCTATTCTATGATTGAGGATAAAGGCCACACAGCAGGGTGTCCTTGGAGAAGGAGCATGTGGTGTGTATCAATGCCCTCGATGCCTTCAGATAGAGGTGAGCACCACAGGGGATACAGTGCTTTATTTCCGCTGCTGCCCCCTCACCCCCAACTCTACATTGATTGAGTCCCTTCCCACTCTGTCACTTGTAATGGTTTGCTTTGCCCGTCATGGGCCTCGTTTATAAATATTCAATTAGTTAGACTTAGACTTAGACTTAGACTTACAGTGTGGAAACAGGCCCTTCGGCCCAACAAGTCCACACCGACCCGCCGAAGCGAAACCCACCCATACCCCTACATTACCCCTTACCTAACACTACGGGCAATTTAGCATGGCCAATTCACCTGACCCGCACATCTTTGGACTGTGGGAGGAAACCGGAGCACCCGGAGGAAACCCACGCAGACACGGGGAGAACGTGCAAACTCCACACAGTCAGTCGCCTGAGTCGGGAATTGAACCCGGGTCTTCAGGCGCTGTGAGGCAGCAGTGCTAACCACTGTGCCACCGTGCCGCCCACTCCACTGTGCCACCGTGCCGCCCACTAGTTACACGGGTGGTTTACTGCGGGTGATTAACCAAAAGCAAAATGGCATAGTGATGATTTTGATTGTGGGAAGGTTGCTGTGGTAACAATTCTGAGTAGGAGAAATGGGGGAAAAAGAACACTTCACAACTCTCAGAACGAGAACTGAAAAGCAGTTAAGTCAAACCAAAGGTTCAGACGTGGAGGGAATATTTCCCTGGAGTTTGAGTAACTGGAAAATGATGGTGTCCGGGAATAGACAGGATTCTCTTCTAAAGGACATTTGAAATTTTAAAAACTATTATATTCGGATAGTTTCAATTCTTTTACTTTTATTTTTATTTATTGTGGACTAAGCTTTAACACAAGGTTTGCAAATTTGTGTTTATTCTAAAGTGTAAAATAGTAAAATAAAATCCATCAAACCTTCCCTCACTGAAACCTGCTGTGCAAGTGCAATCTCCTGCAGAATCCCTGCCCACTTCTTCCTACCCGCGCTCCATGACTATATACATACCTGGGAGATAGTAGCAGGAAGAGGTCATTTGGCCTTTCACTCCTGCTCGACCATCCAATGGGAAAAAGCTGACCATCCAGCTCAGTCTCCTGTTCCTGCTGTGCCCCAATCCCCTTTGATGACTTTATCTTGAAGAACTATATCTCAGTCCTCCTTTGGCTTCCCTGCCTTTTGTACCAGTGACGTTGCGGTGTTAGTTTGTGGGTATAGGCAGGGGTAATGTGAAGGTGCTGCCTCCTGGAGGACGCACACAGCATCCCTCATTATCCTGCAGTAACATCAACTGGGGTTACAGCAACTAGAGACAGAAACCATTTCCAGGATATGGGCATCACTGGCTCAGCCAGCATTTATTCCCCATCTCTCGTTACCCTTGAGAAGACGGTAGTGAGCTGCTGTCTTGAACCATTCGCAGTCCATTTGGTGCAGATAGACTGACAATGCTGGGAGGGAGAGTGTTGCAGGATTTTGGCCAAGTTATTCTCTATCTTTGGTTCTTCAAATGCTGGTTAACCTAATCACAATCTGCACATGAGTTTGAGATTTCAGTCTGCAAACATTCAACATCCAGCATCCTGGATAAAGGAATATGTACAGATTAGAAATTCAGAACAGACAATTCTTGTTTCTCTGGAATATCTTTTTCCTCTTTCTTCCCCCAAAGCTGTAACCCTCCAGCCCACTTACTCGCTCCCACCTTTCTGACTCTGCTTCCCCCTAATGTACACCCTCCCCATTCTCATGGAGTTACTGATAAACAGATCCATGCTACCACTTCCCGTCCCTGGTTAGACTCTGCACCCTTTCTGGGTTCATTTCCTTTCCCTTCAGTTGCTGCACGTCAATAATGTAACAGCAAACTGAAACAAAACGAAATAGAAAGGGAGGTGGCAGATCCTGGACAGAAGAGGAAACTTCAGTTTGGGAGAATGTGTCAGATCCTTCTTTGTTTCCCATTGGTCGATGCCCAGTGTTATGACGAGTTGGAGATGGCCTTTGGCCCCACATGCGTGTAGTGACACTTTGGCACCGCCCCCCCAACCGATATGTTCGTCCTCCAGCCAATCACAGTGTGAAGTACTTTCCGCTAGTTACCCCAAAGCACATGCTCCAAAATCGGCCCACATTCTGTACATTTACAGTGCCAGGCTTCCCCACACACGTGTGGTCCCCGCCGGAGGGATTGTGGGAGTTGTAGTCCCCATGAAGCTACTGGAGCCCTGTCTCTGGAAAGTGAATGAGAAGTGTGGGGTGGAAGGTGTTGTGTATAGGATCCCCATTCAGACACACAGGACATATGGACTGTCACTGGGTTTTACGGAGACACCTGCTTCCACAACCTGATTTCTGATGTAAAGAACACAGATTCAGCCAATTGCGGGGCGGGGAGGTTAATAAGGGGGAGCAGATTGTAAGCAGAGGTGGCTCAGTGGCGAGCACCACTGCCTCACAGCGTCAGGGACCAGGGTTTGATTCCAACCTTAGGTGACTGTGTGGAGTTTTCACGTTCTCCCCATGTCTGCGTGGGTTTCCTCTGGGTGCTGCAGTTTCCTCCAACAGTCCAAATATGTGCAGGTTAGGTGAATTGGCCAAACTAAATTTCCCACAGTGCCCATGTATGTGCCAGTTAAGCCATTAAACATGGGAAATGCAGGGTCAAAGGGAATGGATGGGTCTGAATGGGATGCTCATCATAGGGTTGGTGTGGACTCGATGGATGAATACCCTGTTTCTGCACAATAGGGACTCTATTCTATTCTCAGGAAGAAGAATGTACCTATCTCAATGTGTTGTGAATCTGTAGAATTCCCTATTCAAAATGCGGTGGATGCCAGGACAATGAGCAGATTTAATGAAGAGATACTGATGTTGAATTTGTAATGAGTTGAAGGGTGAGAGAGAGCAGGTGGGAAAATCCAGCTGAGACCGAGGTGAGCTCAATCATCATCGAAAGGCTACACTGCCTCTCCTGTGCCCCGTGGTCATCTTCTTACGTTAATAACTGGAAAGCTGAATCCAAAAATCACCACATTCACCCAAGGAGATTTTCAGAAAATGCAGGGTAATCAGGTGGATTAGTGTTCCAAACTTAGATAGTGAGGAAGCATGTAGGCGATAATGATTTTGCAATTATAAACTGAGGGGAGACAGTGATTTATGATTTTAGACTGTGTAATACATTCACACTGTCCAGAATACTCTGTTGTGAATATCCATCCTGTACTTTATTACAAAGCTAAGGTCACTGATAATGAAAATCAAAACACCCAGGTAACATCCCCTCACCTTGTAATCTGATAAAGGACTTGTGATAAGTATGGATCAATTTAGAACACAGATGGAAAGCAGGAAGATTAAATCCAGTCTCAAGATCCTGTGCTGAAACAAAGGAGACTACAATAGGATGAGACAGGAGTTGGCTAATGTAAACTGGAAGCAAAGAGTTTACGATGGGGTAGTTGACGGCCAGTGGAGAAATATCAAAGCAATTTTTCAAAGTGCTTAGCAAAAGGATATATCAGTGAAAAGGAAGGACTGTAGGAAAACGAATAATCTGCCATGAGTGGCTCAGGAAATAAGGGAGACTATCAAATTGTAATAGAAGGCATACAAATTGGCAATGATCAGCGAGAAACTCGGAGATTAGAAAAACTTTGAAGATCAACAGAAAGCTAGAAGGGATTGGGGAATAAAAAGAGTAGCTAACCCGAGGGCCAGAATAGCAGTTGATACTGCTAGAGGTGAATATGTGGCTTCGGTAATTAGATTAGATTACTTAGTGTGGAAACAGGCCCTTCGGCTCAACAAGTCCACACCGACCCGTCGAAGCATAACGCACCCAGAAACATTCTCCTACATTGACCCCTTCACCTAACACAGAGTCACCGGAGACAGGAATTGAACGCGGATCTCTGGTGCTGTGATGCAGCAGTGCTAACCACTGTGCCACCCACTAATAATTGAAGTACTTAACTGAAGAAGTCTGTCAGCATAGAGGGAGAGACCTGATAATGTCAAAAATTATGCTGTGCCCGGAAAGCTAGTGCTTCCAAAAAAAACCTGTTGAACTATAATCTGGTGTTGTGAGATTTATAACTTTGTCCACCTCACTCCAACACCGTCTCCTCCACATCAGAATCCTGACAGACAATCCCACTGAAACTGAAGTGCCTGTCAGGTACTGAAGTGAGCCACAGGGGGTGTGGGGGAGGGGTGCGATGTAAAAACAATATGCTGAATTGAACTAGACTTTTTAAACTGCCATTGCCATGGAGATAATCCTGATAAACAGCCTCCATTCAAAGCTACAAACTTTGCTAATATGGACTTGGCTGTGTCGCAGTAATTTTTCCAGACGCACGGAGATTTGAAATATTGTCCACGGACAGAATACACACCTTTCCTTCCAGATGAAAAGGCCAATGATATTCAGATCAGCACAGATCCAGTAACCATCAGGTCTGAACATGAAGCTCAATTTGAATTTTTCATCCACAAATCCACCCTTTCAGTTCCCTACAAAAGAGAAAACAACTCACTACCGTTAATACAGGATGGAACTTTATAAGATGATGATAGTATTAAATTGGAGTTTCCTTGTTCCCCCCAAAGCTTGAAATCTCAGTCTCACAATTTCTCTCTCTTGTTAACTGAAGACCAAACCAATGTCCTCACTCCTTCCCTCCACATCCAGTTTTCACAATCTCTCTCCTCTCCTTGAATTCAGTTACCTAGCTCTTGTCTGCAGACTAAGAACCAAATCAATGATTCCGACTAAGAGCCTCCCGGGTGTTGGTGAATCCTCCCGCCAAGTCCCCGGGTTTCCTTCGCGTTCGGAATCACATTGGGGAAAAATCAATCTGGAACCTCTCATTCATATTCCCCACTTTCACCCTCTGATGAGAAACATCCTTTACACACTGCATCCTGCACACTGGCAAAATCATATCTGGTTGAACTGAAATGAACCAAATTAGAACTTTAATTGCAGGCCCATCCTTGTCCCTTTCCATAACAATCCTGAATTTTCACAAAATGTGTTCTAATAACTTTCTGCAAAATCCTCCCCCATTCATACTTGGACCACTTGTCAGGATAACAGGAGAGGGGCTATTCCCCGGGTCCTGTTCCCAGAGGAGGAAGATAGGGAGCTGCCAATGATAGATTAATCCCACACACCCATAGCCTCCCTCCCTGCCACTGACCCGCCCTGTGGCCAATTGGCCAGCACCGCGCCTGTGCACTGGTCTCCCCTCCGACAGCACATGCTCCAGAACACACAGGAGCCTGAGTGATTGACAGCAGCTGCTGCCCAATTGGGTGGAGGGGGCGGGGCTGGAGGACTGGGACAATGGGATTGTAAACAATGAACGAACGAGGATGATGGACAGGTCAGTGAGGGACAGGAGCAGTGCATCAGCAGGAGGGGATCCTGGACAAACTGAGCAATGGGAGAGGCTGACAGGAGAGAAACTACAGGAAGGTTCTGTTGAGGCTCAGGCAAGGACAGCTGGGAGACAGTGTGGGCACGTTTTCTAATCAGCCTCTTCAAAGATGCTGTTACTCAACTCTGAACCCGATCCTCCTGGTCCAGAGGCAAGGACACAACCACCATTTCCTGGTGGGCTAGTGGAAAGAAGGGAAGATGTTCTCAATCTCACTCGCATGGTCACTCCATGAGCTCATCCCACTTACTGTCTACGGTGGGGATGGAGGAGACAAAGCAGATTGGGGGTGTGGGGGGGTGTTAGGGATATAGGGACTGCCTTTCATATGGAACTCACCTGTATTGGCGATATTAACAAGACTCAACACACAGTCACGAACACAAAGCTGGTGTACGTGAACTTTATCCAGAATATGAACACCCATAACTGGGTGACGCAGACCCCCGTGTACAGAGTTAAGTCCTGTATATTATTAACAGCTTTGTGTGTGAGACATCACATCTCATGAACTTGAGTTAGTTTTTGAAGAAGTAACAAAAAGGATTGATGAGGGCAGAGCAGTGGTCATGATCTACATGGCCTTCAGTCAGGCGCTTGACAAGGTTCCCGATGGGAGACTGATTAGCAAGGTTAGATTTCATGGAATACAGGGAGAACTAGCCATTTGGATACAGATCTGGCTCAAAGGTCGAAGACGGAGGATGGTGGTTGAGGGGCGCTTTTCAGGCTGGAGGCCTGTCACTAGTGGAGTGTCAGAAGGATCGGTGCTCGATCCACTACTTTTCGTAATTTATATTATTGACTTGGATGTGAACATAAGAGGTATTGTTAGTAACTTTGCAGATGACACCAAAATTGGAGTTGGAGTGGACAGTGAAAAAGATTACCTCAGAGTACAAGGCATGTGGATCACATGGGCAAATGGGCTGAGGAGTTCAGTTTAGAAAAAAATGTGAGGTGCTGCATTTTGGAAAAAGCAAACCCTAGCAGGACGCATACAGTTAATGTAAGTTCCTGGGGAGTGCTGCTAAACAAAGAGATCTTGTTCTGCAGCTTCATAGTTCCTTGAAAGTAAAGTCGCAGGTAGATAAGATCGTGAAGGCGGCAGTTGGTCTACTTGCTTTATTGGTCAGAGAGTATAATATAGGGGTTGGGAGGTCAGATTGTGGCTGTACAGGAAATTGATTAGGCAACTTTTGGAATATTCCATGCAATTCTGGTCTTCCGATCAGAAGGATGTTCTCAAACCTGAAATGGTCAGAAAAGAATTACAAGGATGTTGCCAGGAGTTTTACCTGGCGTGTCGGAGGCTGAGGGGTGACCTCATAGAGATTTATAAAATCACGCCGGGCATGGGTAGGTTAAATAGACGACGTCTTTTCCCTGTGGTGGTAGAGTACAGACCTAGGGAATAGGCAGATTAGAGAAGGCAGGGATGGGGTGGCAGAGGGTGGGGAGACAGAGAGGCTGGCAGGATAGAGAGGGGTGGCACAGAGAAGGGGGAAGAGAGAGATGGGGAGCAGACAGTGGGGACAGAGGAAGCAACGGGGTCAGGCGTGGGGAGGGGGCAGACAGACAGATGGGGGACAGACAGAGAGGGGGAGACGGGGGAACAAACAGACAGGCAGAGAGGGGGAAGATGGAGAGAATTGTTACAGATCAAAATTCAACCCTGTTGCTGTTTTCTCTCCATCCCCTTCAATCCATCTGAAGGGCTCAGAACAACTGCATAGTTCCTGCAAAGTAAAGTTTCAGGGAGATCATTTGTTGACATTTGGGATGGTGACCATTATTGGTCAGGGCACTGATTAATAAATGGACTCGGTTCAATTCCACTGTCTGTGTGGTGTTCGCACATTCTCCCAGTGTGTGCCTGTGTGACCTTCCTCTGGGTGCTCTGGTTTCCTCTCTCAATCCAAAGTCTTGCAGGTAAAGTGGATTCGCTGTGGGAAATGAGAAGTTACATGGTTAGGGTGGGATGCTATGCCGTTGATTGTTATGGTCTCATGGGCCGAATGGCCTGTTTTCACACTCTAGGGATTCTGTCACTGAGTACAGAAGTTAGGAGATCATGTTGCGGCTGTATAGGGCATTAGTGAGGACAATTTTAGAATACTACATTCAATTCTAGTCTCCCTGATTTCAGAATGATGTTACCACTATAAACTCAACCTCAATGACAAGTTCCTGGGAAATGTTGACAAATAAACAGACCGTGCAGTGTAGGTTGATAGTTACTTGAACGTGGGGTTGAAGGTAGACAGGTCGGTGAAGGTGGTGTTTGGTATGTGAGCTGTTATTGGGCAGCGCATTGAGTATAGGAGTTGGGAGATCATGGTTCAGTTGTACAATATATTAGCTCAGCCACTTTTGGAATTCCCAGACTGCTTTCAATTCTGGTCTCCCTGCTACAGGAAAGATGTTGGGAAACCTGAACAAGTTGAGCCAAGATTTACAAGGGTGTTCCCAGTATTGGGACATTTGAACCATAGGGAGGGGCTAAGGCTTTTTTCCCTGGAGCAGGAGATGCTATGGGATGGCATTATACAACTTTATAAAATTGTGAGGAGCAACAACAGGGTGACTAGTCAGTTTCTTTATTCCCAGGATAGGGGAGTCCAAAAGCAGAGGGCATAGGTATAACGTGAGAGGGGAAAGACTTTAAGGGGACCGTAGGGACAACTTGCTTGGTACATGTATAAATGAGCTGGTTGGCATGGACAATTAGGACAGAGGGTCTGTTTCCATTCTGTACATCTCTATGACTCTGTTTCACAAAACTTGAGGAGGGTTTCAGAAAATATCTGCCAGGTTATTGTTAGGACTGTGGAGTTAAAGGGAAAGGCTGAATAAGCTGGGACTTTTTCCACAGAGCATCAGAGACTGAGGGGTTACCTTACGGAGAAGCACAGACAGGGTGAATAGCCAAGGTCTTTGTTTCCACCCAGTGTCGGGGAGTTCAAAGCTACAGAACATTGGGTTTTGGGTGAGAGGGGAAAGGTTTCAAATGGACCGGAGGGCCAAACAGTTCACTCAGAGATTGGTGAGCGTATGGAATGAGATGCTATAGGAATGATAAACACAGGCCAAATTAAATTTAAAAGGCGTCTGGAGGGGTACATGAATAGAAAGTGTTCAGAGATATACAGGCCAACTCTCCCAAACGGAGCTGGATCAGGTTCGGATATCTAGCCGAATTGGACTGAAGGGCCTGTTTCCGTGCTGGATAACTCTCTGACTCGAAGTGCCTCAGCAAAATGGTGGAAATCCACAATAAAAACAAAAAGTGCTGGAGATCCTCAGCAGGTCTGGCAGCATCTGAAATGGTGACAGACGCAGGAAACATTGCAGCCTTGAAGTAGTGTTGAGATGATCACACCAAGCACTATAATATCGATTACACGCTGAGTGCCAGAACGTGGGACGAGAATAAATAGGTGCTTGATGACCACCATGAATACGATGGGGCTGGAAAGCTGACGTTCTAGGTCCGGACTATTCATCAGGACTGACAAAGGGTCCTGATCCAAAACATCAACTTTCCTGCACCTCTGATACTGCCTGACCTGCTTCACTTCCCCAGGTCCACATTGTATAAACTCTGACTTCCAGCAATGCCCACATCTTATCCATACTGGTCATTGTGTTCAGGTCAGGCAGCATCAATAGTGCTTGGTGTGATCATCTCAACACTTCTTCAAGTGCA
Organism: Hemiscyllium ocellatum; assembly: GCF_020745735.1. Taxonomy (NCBI): domain Eukaryota; kingdom Metazoa; phylum Chordata; class Chondrichthyes; order Orectolobiformes; family Hemiscylliidae; genus Hemiscyllium; species Hemiscyllium ocellatum. The sequence goes on from NC_083449.1 coordinate 426,143, forward strand.
CTATCTACCTGCGCCTCTACTTTCGAGGAATTATGAACCTGCACTGCAAGGTCTCTTTGTTCAGCAACACTCCCCAGGACCTGACCATGATGTGTATCAGTCCTGCTAAGCTTTGCTTTTCCAAAATGCAGCACCTTGCATTTATCTAAATTAAACTCCATCTGCCACTCCTCAGCTCATTTGCCCATCTGATCAAGATCCCATTGTAATCCGAGGTAACATTCTCCATTGTCCGCTATGCCTTCAATTTTGGTTTCATCTGCCAACTTACTAACTATATCTCATATGTTCACATCCAAATCATTTATATAAATGACAAAAAGCAGAGGGCCCAGCACCGATCCTTGTGGCACCCCACTGATCGCAGGCCTCCAGTGCTAATAACAATCTTCCACCACCACCTTCTGTCTTCTAACTTTGAGCCAGTTCCGTATCCAAATGGCTAGTTCTCCCTGCATTCTGTGAGACCTAACCTTGCTAACCAGTCTCCCATGGGGAACCTAGTCGAATGCCTTACTGAGGTCCATACAGATCACATCTACCGCTCTGCCCTCATCAACCCTCTTTTCTAAGTCTTCAAAAACAGCTCAATCAAGTACGAGACACATGATTTGCCAAGCACAAAGCCATGCCGATTATCCCTCATCATAGAACATAGACATGTACAGCACAGAACAGGCCCTTACGTCCACGATGTTGTACCGAGATTTAATCCGAATGTAAAACATAGTAACTTAACCTACTCACCCCTCAACTCACTGCTATCCATGTGCATGTCCTGCAGTTGCATAAATGTCCCCAATGACTCTACTTCCACCACCACCACTGGTAACGCATTCCATGCATTCACAACTCTCTGTGTAAAAAACCTACCTCGGACGCGTCCTTTATACCTTCCTCCTAATATCTTCATAGTATGACTTCTCATACAAGTCAATCCTGCCTTGGGGAAGTCTCTGACAATTGACTATATCTATTCCTGTCATTATCTTGTACACCTCTATCAGGTCTCCTCTCTTCCTCTTTCTCTCCAGAGAGAAAAGTCTGAGCTTATTCAAACTTTCTTCATACAGGAAGCCCTCCAGTCCAGGAAGCATGTTAGTAAACCTCATTTGCACCCACTCCAAAGCCTCTGTACATTTCCTGTAGTATTGAGACCAGGACTGGACACAAAATTCCAAGTGTGGCCTCACCAGGGACTTGTACAGCTGTAGAAAAACCTCACGGCTCTTAAACTCTATCCTCGTGTTAATGACAGCCAAAAAAAATTTGCTTTGTTAACAAACCTATCCACTTGGTTGGCAACTTTGAGGGATTTATGTACTTGCACACCCAGATCCCTCTTCGTCCACACTGCCAAGAATCCTGTCGTTAATCCTATATTCAGCATTCAAGTTCGCATTTTTCGAGATTGAACTCCATCTGCCATTTCTCAGCCCAGCTCTGCATCCTGTCTATAGAAATCTGCAGCCTGCAGTAGCCCTCTATATTATCGACGACACTTCCAATCTTGGGTCATCGGCAAATTTAGGAACCCAGCTATCAACCTCCTCATCCAAGTCATTTATAAAAACTGCAGAGGCCCAAGAACAGAGCTCTGCGGGAGCCCACTCATCGCTGTCCTCCAGGCAGAATACTTTCCATCTACAACCACTCTCTCCCTTCTGTCAGCCAGCCGATTCAGAATCCGGATAGCCAAATCTCCCTGTGTCCCATACTTCCTGATTTTATGGATGAGCCTACCATGGGGAACCCTAACAAATGCCTTGCTGAAATCCATTTATAACACATCCACTAATCTGCAGTCGTCGACCTGTCTTGATACCTCCTCAAAGAACTCAATAATCATACTATGCTTTGACAAATTGTCATAAATTCTATACCTCAGAATTATTTCCACAACTTTGCTGACAACAGATGTAAGAAGGACTGGTCTGTAATTGCCACCAATTTCCCTATTTCCCTTCTTGAAAAGAGGAACAACATTCGCCTCCTTCTAATTTTCAGTTACGACTCCTGTAGAGTGAGGAGGCAAATATCCTCGCCAGCGGCCTAGCAACCTCCTTTCTCGCTTCCTGGAGCAGCCGAGGATAAATCTGGTCTGGCCTTGGGGACTTATCAATCGTAATGTTTTCCAAAATTTCCAGCACATCAATTTCATCAATCTTGATCTGTCCTTGCTTTTCTAAATACATGTAAATCCTGGCCCTCAGCGTTCCCTCCAACAACTTGTCTGGCACCGACGTCAGGGTCACAGGTCTGTAGTTCCCGGGCTTGTCCAAACCGCCTTTGTTAAATAGGAGCACCATATTAACCAACCTCCAGTCTCCTGGTCCCATCAGCTGTGACCATCAATAATACAAAAATCTCAGCAAGGGGCCCAGTAATCACTTCCCGAGCTTCCTACGGAATTTTAGGATACACCTGATCAGATCCTGGGGATTTATCCACATTTATGCGTTTCAAGGTATCCAGTACCACCTTCAGCATAATATGGACATTTGTCAAGATGTCACCATCTATTTCCCGACATTCCATAACTCCCATGTCCTTCTCCACAGTAAACACTGATGCCAAATACTCGTTTAGTCTCTCTCCCCACAACCCCAACCTTAAATATATTCGCCAAAGCTGTATCCTGTCCCCTTTCTTCCCTCCTGATTTCCCTCTTCAGTATACTCCTATTGCCGTTATACTCGAAGAATGTTTTCAATTGGAATAAATGCAAAATATTACATCTTGATTAAAAAAAGGCAGGATTTGCACTCATTAAAAGACAGGCCATGAGAAGTGATATAGAACAACGAGACCTCGGTGTTCAGATTTTTGAAGTATGTGTCACATGTAGACAGGGTGGTCAAAAATGTGTTTAGCACATTTATCTTCATTGTTCAGACCTCATAGTATAGGAGTTGGGACGGGATGGTGAGGTTGTACAGGATATTGGGGAGGCCTCTTCTGGAATACTTTGCCCAGTTCTGGTTGTGCTGTCATGGGAACGATATTTATAAACTGGACACGTTCAGAAGAGTTTTACCAGTAGGTTAATGGGAATGGATGGTTTGAATTTTAAGCAGAGTCTGGATAGGCTGGGACTTCTTTCACTTGAGTGTAGGAGGCTGAGGGGTGACTTTATTAGAGATTTATAAAATCCTGAAGACTATCAGTAATGTGAACAACAGGTGCCCTTTCCAGGAGGGGGTGCGATTCAAGACTGGGTACTTACATTTTAAAGTGAGAGGAGGAAAGCTTTAAAACGACGTTTGGGATTTTATTTTTTGTTTTTGCATAGAGAGTGCTTCACGTCTGGAATATATTTGCAGAGGACGTGGTAGCTGTGAATGCAATTACAATTTCAGGGTGGCACAGTGTCTCAATGGCTAGCAGGACGGCCTCACAGCACCAGGGACACAGGTACAATTCCTGCATTGGGTGGCTGTCCATGTGGAGTTTGAATAGGGTAGGTGAGCTGGCTGTGCTAAATTGCCCATAGTGTTCAGGGATGATTAGGTTTAGTGAATTAGTCAGGGGTAAATGTAGTGTAAAAGGGTAGGGGAATGGGATTCTAAGAGGACAAAACAATTGGACCCGTATATCAATAGAGAATGCTAGGATGGATTTGGACCAAGTGGAGGCAGATGCGATTAGTTCAGTTCAAAATAATGGTCAACATGGACTGGTTGGACCACAGGGTTTGTGTCAATGCTGTATAAATTTATGACTCTAACACTCGTTATCTCTGTAAATTCCTGTGTGCTCGGAACTATCCCTGTCAATGCCACCTCATCCAGCCTTACAACTCTTCCATATCTCAATAATTCCTCTCCAGCCTCAAAACCCAAAAAATTCTATCATAAATATCTATCTCTGCAACATCCTCCATCCTCAGAATATTTCCAACTTTCATGTCCTCCAGATTCATTATCCTCCCTATCTCTAATCCCCTCCCCTCTCTCAAAACTTTGCGATATGTGCCTTTCTTTATTTCCAGCCTCCAGAATTCCCAATTTTTATTTATCACTTGATGATGGCCCTTTCTGATTCCTGAGTTGATCTTCTGAATTTCATCTTAAAACTCTCCGTCTCACTTCCCTTCCAAAAACATCGACCAAGTGTCATCTATTCTAGTATCACCTTTTCTGTTCTGATGTCCAATGGAGCCTGTCATATTCCTATAATAAACATCCCAGCTGTATACAGAACAGAAAAAGGCTCTGGTGATTCATCTGTGAGAAAGAAAGCTACCACCGAACTATCCTGATCTATTTTCCAGTACTTGTCGAAAAGTCTAATCTATCATGGCATCACAAGTGCGCACTAAGTACAGCTCATTGTCAGTGGTTGGGCATCAGATGAAAATTAACTGAGAAAAGGTCTGTGAAAGTAACAGTTAAACACTGAACAACCCAAACACCCTGTTTCCCAACACTTGAACTCTCCTTCCCGCTCCACCAAGGACATGCAGGTCCTGTGCCACCTCCACCGCCAAATCCCAGGCATCTGATTCCTGGAGGAAGAACGCCTCATCATCTGTGTTCGGATACTCCAACCACATGGGATCAACGTGGATTTCACCAGTTTCCTCATTTTCACTCCCCCCAACCTTATCCCAGATGCAGCCTTCCAACTCTGCACCACCTTCTTGTCCATCTTCCTTTCCACCAATTGGCAGCTGCTTGACCTGCTGTGCTTTTCCAGCATCACACTCTGACATTGAAAACACCCTGACTCTGACACACTGTAAATCCTGCCCTATCACACCCTGCCAGGCAAAGCTGCGCATGTGTCTCCCTGCAGCTTGCCCCTCACAAAGTTGACTGCCACACTCCTGTCCCATGAATCACTGTCTCCAATAAAGGTGGCGGTGCTCACTCGCACCATTCACCATTTGGAGCATTTTCCCGTTTGCCACAAACATGGTCCTGTGATTTTCACATTTGTGTTTTCCGATGTGCACTAAGTTCTGTAAATTGTCTCAGCCCGTTACATTAAAATTTCTTTCTCTTCCTGGTCAATATGTCTTTCCTTGCACCTTCACACATTTCCAATGCCTCGGTCACAACACACACTGTGCTGTCAGTGGAGCTAATCACGTGGTTGCTTATAGCAACGCCCCTCATTCTCTCCGATTGGTTGGAGGACCGACAGGCACTGCCTGGTTTTCCAGTCCCATCCCCATCTTCTAATAAGAGGTATAAGAGTGAGGGGTCATTTCCGTTTCTCCTGATGTCAGACATTAACAACAACTACCTGGATTGTATGGAGCCTTTCACACTGACAATTCTCCAAAAGTGTTTCATGAATGCTGGAAACATTGATTAAAGAGAACAACTTTAAGCTGGAAGTTTTTGCTGCAAACGTTTCGTTCCCTGGCTAGGGAACATCATCAGTGCTATTGGAGCCTCCTGTGAAGCGCTGCTTTGATGTTTCTTCCGGTATTTATAGTGGTTTGTTCTTGCCGCTTCCGGGTGTCAGTTTCAGCTGTAGTGGTTTGTATATGGGGTCCAGGTCCATGTGTCTGTTAATGGAGTTTGTGGATGAATGCCATGCCTCTAGGAATTCCCTGGCTGTTCTCTGCCTGGCTTGTCCTATGATGGTAGTGTTAACACATCATAGGACAAGCCAGACAGAGAAGAGCCAGGGAATTCCTTGAGGCATGGCATTCATCCACAAACTCCATTAACAGACACATGGACCTGGACCCCATATACAAACCACTACAGCTGAAACTGACACCCGGAAGCGGCAAGAACATCCATCAACAGACACATCGACCTGGACCCCACATACAAACTACTACAGCTGAAACTGACACCCGGAAGCGGCAAGAACAAACCACTATAAATACCGGAAGAAACATCAAAGCAGCGTTTCACAGGAGGCTCCAATAGCACTGATGATGTTCCCTAGCCAGGGAACGAAACGTTTGCAGCAAAAACTTCCAGCTCGGCGAACAGAACCACAACAACGGACACCGGAGCTACAAATCTTCAACCAGACTTTAAGAACAACTTTAAGATACATATTTAAGGAGGACAGACGGGCTTAGGAAAGATATTCAAGAGATTTTTTTTTGATTAGATTACTTACAGTGTGGAAACAGGCCCTTTGGCCCAACAAGCCGACACCAACCCTCTAATGAGCAACCCACCCAGACCCAAACCCCTACATCTAACACTACGGGCAATTTAGCATGGCCAATTCACCTAATCTGAACACTTTTGGATTGTGGGAGGAAACCGGAGCACCCGGATAAAACCCACACAGACACGGGGAGAATATGCAAACTCCACACAGACAGTTGCCTGAAGTGGGAATTGAACACGGGTCTCTGGCGCTGTGATATAACAGTGCTAATCACTGTGCCGCCCATCTGCAGCTCCAATCATGGAGTGATGTATGTGGGGAACAGCTTACAACGGAGACAGTTAGTGGCTAACCATAGCTTAACAACCCCATGTCCTAGCCCCATAACCCACACACGAGGCATAGTTCTCACAGCCCATTATTGCACACTACCTATGGTTAGCCACTAATCGTCTCCATGATCAGCTAGTCACCCTCCCCCAGCCAGATCGTTATCCATTCCTTTATCCAACCGTTCTTCTCGCTCTATTCCCACCTATCCTTTACCCCTTATATCCTCCCCTCAACCCTACCTTCTGCATATAAACCAACATTTGTTCTCACAGTAACATCAGCTGTGAGGATGGGACACCGGATCTGAAACGTTGACTCTGATTTCTCGTCACAGATGCTGTCAGACCTGCTGAGCTTCTCCAGAACCTCCTGGTTGTTTTTATTCGGATTGACAGCATCTGCAGTTCTTTTGGTTTTAATTTACCGGGAGTTTATAATTCAGGTCCAACAGCCTCTGTCCCCGTCTCTGCTGTCTCTCCCACCCCCACCCAGTGACACTGCACCTGCACAGCTCATGGACAGGTGTCGTCTTGCTGGCCACACCCCTCATTCACTTCCATTGGCTGCAAGACCACACAGAATCTCCTCCCATTGGTCTGGAGCTGCCATCAATCAAGCCATCCCCCATTGTGAGGCAAGTGGTGGGCTCCTCGCTCTCTCTGCCTTGGGATGAGATTCATTTTTCACAGTGAATAGGGCAGTATCACAGAGCACAGGGGCTGGGGACTATTCAGCCCATTGAGGCTGTATACGCTTCCTCTGGAGATGCTGAAAATCCATCCCACAGCCTCCCAATCTTTCCGTAAAAAGTAAAATTGCAAATCTGTTTGAGAACACCTGCTGAATCTGTCCACCCGCTGTTCAGACTGTTCCAGATGCTCAGAATGTACTCAGTAAAATATAGGTCACATCTTCACATTATTTTCATTTAACTTAAAGTAGTTACTCATATTGTGACAATGTTAACAATTCCCCTCTCTCTGCAAATTAAAATATCCTCGAAACAAATTTGCACCTGGTCGAAATCACTGCTTAATCTTCTCAGATCCAAGAATTATCTGTGCTGAGATGTACAGCTCGGAAACAATGGACCAATTCGCCCATGCCAACTAGGTATCCTAAACTAACGGAGTCCCACTTGCCAGCTGTTGGTCTGAATTCCTCAAAACCCTTCCTAATCACCTACCCAATCGGATGCCTTTTAAATGTTGTAATTGTATCAGTCTCCACTACTTCATCTGGCAGCTCATTCCATCCACACACCACACTCAGCTTGAAAACGTTGCCCCTTTGATCTTTTTTAAATCTTTTCCCTCTCAACTTAAACCCACGTGGTCTTGTTTTGGACTCACCTAACCTGGGGGAAAAAAGCCCCCAGCTGTTCACCATATCCACGCCCCTTGTGATTTTATAAATCTCCCAAACGTCACCTCTCAGCCTTTGATTCTCAAGGGAAATTAACCCCAGCCTATTTAGCCTCTCTGTGTAGCCCAAATCCTCCAACTGTAGCAAATCTTTGTAAATCTTGTCTGAACCATTTCAAGTTTCACAACCTCCTTCTCAGAACAGGAAAATTCGAACTGAAAACGGAATTCCTGAAATGGCTTTATCATAGAACATAGGAAAATACAGCGCAATACAGGCCCTTTGGCCCTCTATGTTGCGCCGACCCAAGCCCACTTAACCTACACGAGCCCACTATCCTCCATTTGCCTATCCAATGCCGGTTTAAATGCCCATAAAAAGGGAGAGTCCACCACTGCTACTGGCAGGGCATTCCATGAACTCACGACACGCTGAGTAAAGAATCTACCCCTAACATCTGTTCTATGCCTACCACCCCTTAATTTAAAGCTATGCCCCCTCGTAATAGCTGACTCCATGTGGAAAAAGGTTCTCATTGTCAAATGTCCTATCCAGGCACAATATGACGTCCCAGCTTCTGTATTCAATGCATTGACCAATAAATATAAGCATACCAAACACCACCTTCACTACCTGCCGACCTGCGACTCTACATTCAAGGAACAATGTAACTCTTTTTTCAGCAACACTCCCCAGGAACTTACCATTAAATACATTAAGTCCTGTCCTGGTTTGCCTGACCAAAATGCAGCAGCTCACATTTGTCTAAATTGAACTCCATCTGCCATTCCTCACTCGAATGTCCCATCTGATCAAGATCCTGTTGTATTCTAAACTGACCTTCTTCACTGTCCACTACATCTACAATTTTGTATTTTCTGTAAACCTACCTCATATATTCACATCAAAGTCATTTATTTAAGGACCCAATATCCATTCCTGCAGCACACTGCTTTTCAGAGACTTCCACTCCACAAAGCAACCCTTCATCACCACCCACTGTCTCCTGCCTTCAAGCCTGTTTTGTATCCAAATAGATAGTTCTCCCTGCATTCCATGTTATCTAACCTTGCTAACCAGTCTGCTTTGTGGAACCTTGTTCAATGCCCATATAGACAATGTCCACAGTCTGTCTTCATCAATCTTCCTAGCACTTCTTCAAAAAAAACTCAATCAGGTTAGAGCGACAATTTCCCACGCACAAAGCCATGCTGACTCTCTAATCATTCCTTGTCTTTCCAAATACATGTAAATCCTATCCCTCAGAATCCCTTCCAACAACTTGCCTGCCACTGACTTCAGGCTCACTGTTCTCGTGTTCCTTGGCCTTTTGTTACCACCTTTTTTTTTAGAAAAAAAGAATGACACCCGTCTTCCAGCACCTCACCTGTCACGAACGATAATACCAATATGTCAGGGAGGGGCCCAACAATCATTTCCCGAGCTTCCCACAAATTTCTGGAATGCACCTGATCAGGTCCCAAGGCTTTATCCACCTTGATGCAATTTTAGACGTCCTGAAACTCCTCCTCTGTAACAGACACTTTTCAAGTTATCACTATTCATTTCTCCAAACTCTCTAGCTTCCACATCCTTCTCCAGTGAAAAAAAGACATGGAATGTTAGAGGTGTGAGGTAGGAGCGAAGTACTTCTGGGAAGGTGAGTCTAACTCACTAGCTGAGAGAGAGTACCTCAGACTGAGCTGTCTCAGTCCTCAAGGACAGAACTGGTCAAATGGGGTTTGCAGCAGGTGGTGAGGGAACCAGCAAGAGGGAAAAAGATACTACATCTTATCGTTATGAACCTACCAGCTGCAAATGCATCTGTCCATGACAGTATCGGTAAGAGCGAGCATCCCACAGTCCTTTTGGAGACAAAGCCTCGCCATAAATTTGAGAAAAACCTCTGTTGTGTTGAGTGCTACTATCACCATGTTAAATGGGACAGATGTAGGAACTCAAACTGGATATCTCTGAGGCACAGTGGGATAACAACAGCAGCAGAACTGTACTCCAGCACAATCTGTAACATCATGGGTTTGTACATCCCGCACTCACCCATCACAATGGACAGGAAAGGAGGGCATGCCATGAACAGCACCAGTCATACCTAAAAATGAAGTGCCAACCTAGTGAAGCTACCAAACAGGACTATCTGCATATCAAACAGCATCAGCAGCCAGCAACAGAGCTAAGTGATCCCACAATCAATGGAGTGGATCAGTCAGGGCTCTGCAGTTCTGCCACACCCAGTTGTGAATGGTAATAGACAATTAAACAACTCGTTGCAGGAAGCACCACAGATATCCCCACCCTTACTGATGGAGGGGTTTCACACATCCATGCAAAAGATAAGATGACAGCATTTCCAGCAATTTTCAGCCAGATGCAAAGTGGGATGATCCATCTCAGCCTTCTCCAGTGGTTCCTAACATCACAGATGTGAGCTTTAAGCCAGTTCAATTTAGTTTGAATAATATCAACAAAATGGTTAAGTAGTGTAAAGGCTATGGGTCCTGCTAACATTCTGGCAATAACACTGATAGCTTGTGCTCCAGAGCTTGCCACCCACCAAGCCAAGTACCGCTCCATCACTGGCATCAACTGACAATGTGGAACATTGCCCAGGGACGTTCAACACAAAAACACGGGTCAAATCCAACCCAGGAAATTTCCCTTTGTCAGTGCACACTCGATCAGCAGTAAAGTGATGGAAGTAGTCATCAACAGGGCTACCAAGCAGCAGCTGCTCAGCAACAGCCTGCTGAGTGACACTCATTTTAGGCTCCACCAGGGCCACTCAGCTCCCGATTATGTTACCGCCTGATTCACAACCTGACAACCACATGAATCCCAGAGGTGAGGTGAAGGGGACAGCCCAGTCCCACTCCAACACCACTATTTCTAGCTGATTCCTCCCTCATCTCAGCTCATATACTCAAACTCTCATCCATAGTGTGTTATATGCAGACTTAATTATCCAAACACACTCCTGGCCATCCTCCCAAATTCAACCTCCCCGTAATCTCAAGAAAAATTGAAAGCTCTATCGCCCACGTACTCACTTCTCCCCAAACATGTTCATCTGTCAAAAGGCTCCTATTCATAAGCAACAACAATTTAAAATTCTCATTCTTGATTTAATTCCTGGCTGTGATTATCCCTAGCTCCCTGCACCACACAATCCATTTTCTTTGAGACTCCCAACGATTTGTTAATTCATTACTTCATCTGTGTGGCTGATTCTACAGTTGCGGCAGCACCATCGTCTGGAATTTGCAGACAAAACCTCACAGGTCTGCTTTCCACCGTTAAGACATCCCTTAAACCTGCTTTTTGGCAGTTGTTTTGGTCACCTGACCTAATATCTCTATATCTGGCCTTATATCTAAAGTTCTCAATAGTATTTTTGTGAAATTATAGGCATGATAATACAAATACAAACTGTTCTTGATTTGGACATTTTATTCAAATATTCACTGCTGCTGCAATGAATAATCTGTAATGTCTCTTACCCAACCACATTGTGGGAGCACCTTCACCACACAAACTGCAGCTGTACAAGAAAGTCAAACATCATCCTCTCCACAGGCAACAGGGGTTTGGCATTAATCATCGTATCTGTGGAAGGAGAAACACAGTTGATGTTTCAGGGAGTGCAAAACGGATTACAGGGAATGAAAATGGTGCAGAATTTGATAGTCAGAAATGGAAGGAAAATACACTTGCTTATTGGAAAAAAAAATTCTTGTCTGTCAAAAATATTAAAGAAAAAGTAATCTAATGTTAGAGCAGCACATGCTCAGGGGCTGGGCCGCAGTGAAAAACTCATTTACAAAGAGTCTATAAAAGTAATAATACAGTATTAAAAAGATCAAAAATACCCCCATGGTTGGAGACTGAGGAAGCTAGACATTGACAAAGTGGTCCTGAGGGAGCCCAGAGGTGAATCAGAGCAGGATTGGCTGCTGTCATCACAATGACACTGTACCAGAGAAAGGCTGCACATGCGCCTGGCTGCACCTTGCCCCCTACAAAGATGGCGGCTCCGCACGTGTCCAGTGAATCATTGTCCCGAATAAAGATGGCGGCGCTCACTCAGCCCTGCAGCCGCTGAGGCAAATCCCCATTTACTGCAAACACGGGACTGGGACGTTCAAATTTGTGTATTCCGACGAGCACAATTTGTTTGTAAAACCTCTCCGCTCATAGCAACACAGTTTTTCTCCAGTTTCCCTGTTTATTTCTTTCCTTACCGTATCCTTTCGCTCCATAACTTCCCGTGCATTCATTACAGCGACTCATGGTTTACACTTGCTCCGCCCTTCATTCACTGTGATTGGTTGGAGGATCAACCTTCAGCTCGGTCCTCCAGATCCTCCCACCGTCCTTTCATTGGTCCGGTTCTGACATCAATCACCCGGGGTCACTGTTGGCTGGAGCATGCGCAGTGTGTCCTGCTTTTGCTGAGATGTTGGGTCATGTGATGGGAGGTAACAACAATGACTGCAGATGCTGGAACCTAGATTCTGGGTCAGTGGTGCTGGAAGAGCACAGCAGTTCATGCAGCATCCAAAGTACAGAGACATCGACGTATCAGGCAAAAGCCCTTCATCAGGAATAAAGGCAGTGAGCCTGAAGCGTGGAGAGATAAGCGAGAGGAGGGTGGGGAGAAAGTAGCATAGAGTCCAATGGGTGAGTGGGGGAGAGGATGAAGGTGACAGGAGGCTTGTGTTGCTAGGTTACCTGGGTAGGGTTTTTTCTCTATTTAAACGCGCAGGCGAGTAACCCGAGGCACTTCGGCAGAAGAGCCTCCCACCCGCCCTCCTCCTCTAACCTAAATAATAAGACCCGTTGCGGCAAGCAGGTAAGTGCTGTGTTTTGCTTGTTTGGTTTCTTTACATTTAGTTTTTTTTTAAAGAAAGCTAGCTTTTTAGAGGGATGGCAGTGCAGACAGTGCAATGTTCCTCTTGCAACATGTATGAGGTGAGGGAAGCCATTAGCGTCCATGCTGAGTACACTTGCAAGAAGTGCACCCATCTCCAGCTCCTCCAAGCCCGTGTTAGGGAACTGGAGCTGGATTTGGATGAACTGCGGATCATTCGGGAGGCAGAGAGGGTCATAGATCAGAGCTTTAGGGAAGTAGTTACTCCGAAAGTTCAAGATAGATGGGTGACAGTGAGGGGGAGTGGGAGGAGGAAGCCAGTGCAGGGACCCCCTGCGGTCATTCCCCTCAAGAACAAGTATACCGTTTCGGATACTTGTGGGGGGGATGACTTACCAGGGGCAAGCAACGAGGTTCAGGCCTCTGGCACGGAGCCTGGCCCCGATGCTCAGAAGGGAAGGGTGGAGAAAGTTAGAGCGATAGTTCTTGGGGACTCGATAGTGAGGGGTACAGACAGACGGTTTTGTGGGGGCGGCAGTGACTCACGTTTGGTATGTTGCCTCCCAGGTGCAAGGGTACGTGATGTCGCTGATCGTGTTTTCCGGGTCCTTAAGGGGGAGGGGGAGCAGCCCCAGATCGTGGTCCACGTTGGCACCAACGATATAGGTAGGAAGAGGGGTGAGGATGTCAGACAGGCTTTCAGGGAGCTAGGTTGGAAGCTCAGAGTTAGAACAAACAGAGTTGTAGTCTCTGGTTTGTTACCCGTGCCACGTGATAGAGAGTCGAGGAATAGGGAGAGAGAGCAGTTAAATGCGTGGCTACAGGGATGGCGCAGGAGGGAGGGATTCCGGTTTCTGGACAACTGGGTTCTTTCTGGGGAAGGTGGGACCTCTATAAAAAGGATGGTCTACACCTGAACCTGAGGGGCACCAGTATCCTTGGGGGGAGGTTTGCTAGTGCTCTTTGGGAGGGTTTAAACTAACTCCGCCGGGGCATGGGAACCTGGACTGTAGCTTTAGGGTACAGGACCTTGAGTGTAGGGAGGTTATGAATAATGCAGCGATCTCGAAGGAGGGTGCCTGTAAACAGAAGGGTGGATTGAAGTGTGTATACTTCAATGCCAGAAGTATAAGAAATAAGGTAGGTGAACTTGCAGCGTGGGTTGGTACCTGGGACTTCGATGTTGTGGCCATTACAGAGACGTGGGTAGAACAGGGACAAGAATGGCTGTTGCAGGTTCCAGGGTTTAAATGTTTTAGTAGGATCAGACATGGGGGTAAAAAAGGGGGAGGTGTGGCCTTTACTTGTCAAAGATAGTATTACAGCAGTGGAATGGACGATGGAAGAGGACTTGCCATCTGAGGTAGTTTGGGCTGAGGTTAGAAATAGGAAAGGTGAGGTCACCCTGTTAGGTGTTTTCTACAGGCCTCCTAATAGTCCTAGAGAAGTAGAGGATAATATTGCGAGGATGATTCAGGAAAAGAGTGAAGGTAGCAGGGTGGTTGTTATGGGGGACTTCAACTTCCCAGATATTGACTGGGAGAGCTATAGCTCGAGTTCATTAGATGGGTCGGTGTTTGTCCAATGTGTGCAGGAGGGTTTCCTGACACAATATGTAGACAGGCCAACAAGAGGTGAGGCTATACTGGATTTGTTTCTAGGTAAAGAAAAAGGCCAGGTGTTCGACTTGGAGGTAGGTGAGCACTTCGGGGACAGTGACCACAACTCGGTGACTTTTACTTTAGTGATGGAGCGGGATAAGTGTGCGCCGCAGGGCAAGAGTTATAGCTGGGGGCAGGGAAATTATGATGCAGTGAGGCATGACTTAGGATGTGTGGATTGGAAAAACAGGCTTCAAGAGAAGAACACTAATGAGATGTGGGGATTGTTCAAGGAGCAGCTACTACATGTCCTCGATAAGTATGTACCAGTCAGGCATGGTGTAAAGGGCGTTGTGAGGCAGCCGTGGTTTAGTAAGGAATTGGAATCCCTTGTGAAAGGGAAGAAGGCGGCATATGTAAAGATGAGGCGTGAAGGTTCAGTGGGGCGATAGAGAGTTATAAGGTAGCCAGGAAGGAGCTAAGAGAAGCTAGAAGGGGACATGAAAAGTCTTTAGCTGGTAGGATTAGGGAAAACCCAAAGGCTTTCTATAGGTATGTCAGGAATAAAAGGATGACTAGGGTAGGTATCGGTCCAGTCAAGGATAGTAGTGGGAAGTTGTGTGTGGAGGCGGAGGAGATTGGAGAGACACTAAATCAATACTTTTCATCAGTATTCACTCAGGTACAGGACCCTGTTGCTGATGTGAATATGGAGTCACAAATGATTAGAATGGATGGCCTGGAAATATGCAGGGAAGAGATTCTGGGAATATTGGAGAGGATGAAAACAGATAAGTCTCCTGGGCCTGATGGCATTTACCCTAGGATCCTATGGGAAGCTAGGGAGGAGATAGCAGAGCCATTGGCCTGGATTTTTATGTCGTCATTGTCAATGGGAATAGTACCAGAGGACTGGAGGATAGCGAATGTGGTCCCCTTGTTCAAGAAAGGGAGTAGGGATAGCCCTAGTAACTATAGGCCAGTGAGTCTGACTTCAGTGGTGGGCAAAGTCTTAGAGAGAATGGTAAGGGATAAGATTTATGAACATCTGGATAGGAATAACGTGATCAAGGATAGCCAGCATGGTTTTGTGAAGGGCAGGTCGTGCCTCACAAACCTTATTGAGTTCTTTGAGAAGGTGACTAAGGAAATGGACGAGGGTAAAGCAGTAGATGTTGTGTATGTGGATTTTAGTAAGGCGTTCGATAAGGTTCCTCATGGTAGGCTAATGCTAAAACTTCGGAGGTATGGCATTGAGGATACATTAGAGGTTTGGATTAGGAATTGGCTGGCTGGAAGGAGACAGAGGGTAGTAGTTGATGGACTATGTTCATCTTGGAGTGCAGTTACTAGCGGTGTACCACAAGGATCTGTTTTGGGACCATTGCTTTTTGTTATCTTTATAAATGATCTAGAGGAAGGGCTTGAAAGCTGGGTAAGCAAGTTTGCGGATGACACAAAAGTCGGTGGAGTTGTGGATAGTGAGGAAGGAAGTGGTAGGTTACAGCGGGATATAGATAAGTTGCAGAGCTGGGCAGAAATGTGGCAAATGGAATTCAATGTAGCTAAGTGTGAAGTCATTCACTTTGGTAGGAGTAACAAGAAGATGGATTACTGGGCTAATGGTAGGCTACTTGGTAGTGTGGATGAGCAGAGGGATCTTGGTGTCCATGTATACAGATCTCTGAAAGTTGCCACCCAGGTAAATAGTGCTGTGAGGAAGGCATATGGTGTACTGGGCTTTATTGGTAGAGGAATTGAGTTCCGGAGTCCTGAGGTCATGTTGCAACTGTATAAGACTCTGGTGCGGCCTCATCTGGGGTATTGTGTGCAGTTTTGGTCGCCATACTATAGGAAGGATGTGGAGGCATTGGAACGAGTGCAGAGGAGGTTTACCAGGATGTTGCCTGGAATGGTAGGAAAATCTTATGAGGAAAGGCTGAGGCACTTGGGGCTGTTCTCATTGGAGAAAAGAAGGTTTAGGGGAGATTTGATAGAGGTGTATAAGATGATTAGGGGTTTAGATAGCGTCGACACTGAGAACCTTTTACCGCTAATGGAGTCAGGTGTTACTAGGGGACACAGCTTTAAATTAAGGGGTGGTAGGTATAGGACAGATGTTAGGGGTAGATTCTTTACACAGCGGGTTGTGAGTTCATGGAATGCCCTGCCAGTAGCAGTGGTGAACTCTCCTTCTTTATGGTCATTTAAGCGGGCATTGGATAGGCATTTGGAAGTTATTGGGCTAGTGTAGATTAGGTAGGATTTGGTCGGTGCAACATCGAGGGCCGAAGGGCCTGTAATGCGCTGTATCTTTCTATGTTCTATGTTCTATGTTCTATGTCAGGGAGGACAGGGTGGAGTGGAGAGGTGGAAAAGAAGACAGGCAGGTAGGACAAGTCATGGGGACAGTGCTGAGCTGGAAGTTTGAACTGGGGTGAGGTGGGGGAAGGGGGAAATGAGGAAACTGTTGAAGTCCACATTGATACCCTGGGGTTGAAGTGTTCTGAGGCGGAAGATGAGGCGTTCTTCTTCCAGGCATCTGGTGGTGAGGGAGCGGTGGTGAAGGAGGCCCAGGACCTCCATGTCCTCGGCAGAATGGGAAGGGAAGTTGAAATGTTGGGCCACAGGGCAGTGTGGTTGATTGGTGGGGGTGTCCGGAAGATGTTCCCTAAAGTGCTCTGCTAGGAGGCGCCCCCAGTCTCCCCAATGTAGAGGAAACCACATCGGGAGCAACGGACACAATAAATGAAATTACTGGATGTTCAGGTAAGACCTTGATGGATGTGGAAGGCTCCTTTAGGGCCTTGGTTAGAGGTGAGGGAGGAGGTGTGGGCACAGGATTTACAGTTCCTGCGGGGACAGGGGAAAGTGCCAGGTTGGGAGGGTGGGTTGTAGGGGGGGCGTGGACCTGACCAAGTAGTCACGGAGGGAACGGTCTTTGCGGAAGGCGAGAAGGGGTGGGGAGGGAAATATATCCCTGGTGGTGGGATCGTTTGGAGGTGGTGGAAATGTCGGTGGATGATTTGGTTTATGCGAAGGTTTATAGGGTAGAAGGTGAGCCCCAGGGGCGTTCTGTCCTTGTTATGGTTGGAGGGGTGAGGGGTGGGGGTTGGGGTTGGAGGGGTGAGGGGTGGGGGGTGGAGGGCGAAGGTGCGGAATGTGGACGAGATGCGTTGGAGGGCATCTTCAACCACGTAGGAAAGGAAATTGCGGTCTCTAAAGAAGGAGGCCATCTGGTGTGTTCTCTGGTGGAACTGGTCCTCCTGGGAGCAGATAAGTCGGAGGCGGAGAAATTGGAAAATGGGATGGCATTTTTGCAAGAGGTAGGGTGGGTTGAGAGTTTACTGAGGTTAAGAATTCCCTTTGCGTGAGCTCTGCAGTAGATTTCATTTATTCATGGAGGGAATTGCCTTCTTACTCATGACTGTATAGCTGTGATTGATGAATCAATGCCATCTGAATCAGTACATAAACACCCCATTTTCACAACATCTAAAATCTTTAGCACATTGTATTACGCTCTTCTTTGGAGACAAAAAAAAAATGAAATGGAGCCTCAAGGAATCGGAGCAGGCATAGTCAATTCATCCCTTTCAGCTTGTTCCCCCCATTTTCAGATCATGGCTGGGCCAACCTAGACCTCAACACCTCTTTTAGGCTTGATCCGCATAGCCCTCAACTGCTCAATATTTCAAAAATCTATCTGCCCTCTTTTAAAATAATTTGAGATAGAATCATAGATTCCCTACTGTGTGGAAACAGGCCCTTCAGCCCAACAAGCCAGAACAACCCTCCGAAGAGTAACCCAACTATTCCCCTCCCACATTTAACTTCCACTAAAGTTTGGGTGAGAAAATTCTAGCCATTCACTGAGAGAAAAAAAATCTTTACTTTTTCTAAAATGTCTGTTCCCTTGTTTGAGATTAAATAGGTGCGAGAAGATCTCGTCAACATCCACCCTGTCAAGTTCCTCAGAATCTTGTTTCCATAAGATCACTCCTGCTTATCTATTCTTGATAGGTCAACCCTTTCATGCTCGAAGCAGCTAAGTGAATCTTTTTGGAATGGTCTCCGATGTTGGTTTATCCTTTATTAAATATGGGAGCTAACATTGTATACAGCACTGCAAGTGAGGACTCAGCAACAGCCAGCGTGGTTAACCAATCCTCAATCCATGCTAATACATTACCCCGATACCATGAGCTCCACAATTGTGCAATTAACTTTTATGTAGCACCTTATCATTTGCATTTTTCAATTCCAAATAGAGAACATCATTGGATTGCCCTTTATCAGCCCTGCTTGTTATCTCTTCAATGAACTGTCGCAAATTTGTCAAATATAGTTTCTCTTTCACAAAACCCAGTCTACCATGTTTAATGATAAGGTTTTCTGAATGTCCTGCTATTTCTTACTTTAATTTTCGACTCTGTAGATTCTTTCATTAGATTTGCTAAGTATGATTCCCCTCTCTTAAATCCATGCGGACTCTGTCCAATCCTGTCACTGTTCAAGAAGAAACTTGACTGTACTCCAATATAGTTAGTAAATGTATCTGTATTTATTTTTAAAAATTGATTACTTATAAATGCTGGACGCATGCAATATCAATGAATTTGTGACTCTGAATTCGGGTTATAATATTTTTTACTGTTAATTCCTTTTCGTACTGTGTTATGCAGACAGCACCAAGTGATCACTCTTAATTGTGAGTAACTTTGAAAATAATATATTTTAAAAATGACATCCCAAAATGCTGCCTCATTATTGTGCAAAGAGGATTTTGCATTCAATTGTTTGCAGATAAAATTGAACAGCTTTTTGCTGCAATTTGGCCGGACTGCAAGTTACACCAAAGTATGAGTGCCTCACCTTTAGAGTGTTCCCAGATATCGTGCAGCTGCAGTATTTTGGTTGTTCTCAGCTATATGTTGTTCTCACTTGTTTCTTTGTGAAAGATTACAAAATTAATTTGGATGAATGAAGTTATGTTTTCTTTCACCAATGTTAGGAGAAAAAAAAGTCAGTATTTCATGTGCTGATAAAGTAAAGTAAACTGATAATCACTAGAAAGTGTTTAAGATTGATAGATTCTTGTTGTCTCGAGGAATTAAGGGCTACGGGGAGAACGCTGATAAGTGGAGTTGAAATGCCCATCAGCCATGATTGAATGGAGGAGTGGACTCGATGGGCCGAATGGCCTTACTTCCACTCCTATGTCTTATGGTCTAAGATGGATATGGAACAAATGCTGGCAAATGGGACGAGATTAATTTAGGATATCTGCTCAGCATGGGCAAGTTGGACTGAAGGGTCTGATTTATGTATTGTACAACTGTGACTTCATTCTCTCAATTATTCAAAAGTTGAATACTTCGAGGAGGAAAAGGAGAATTTATGCAGAGAATGCACTTGAAATGATGATTGAGGTACATTAAACTCACATTGTTTCATCACCTTTTCCTCTGGGTTCTTCAATGAACAAACTTGTTTTGTTCTCTGAATAGCTATGTATCATGTGATTTGTTTTACACAAAATATTTCGTTAGGATGGAGTGAACTATTAAGAAGTGTTCATGTTTAAAATTTAGGCAGCTTGATTGTGAATCTCCTCTTGGCCTGAACACCACTTTCCTGCCAGCCCTCCTTAACTCTTCAACCCATTACTGATTAAAAATCTGTGTGTCTCTTATTAAAATTTACTTAATGTCCCAGAATCCACAGTGTTCTGAGATAGGGAATTCCCCAGATTCACCATCCTCTGAGAGAAGTAATTCCTCCAACTTTCCCTTCATTGTAAACTTAAGACGACTCATTGTAGATTGAATCATCTTCTCTGCCTCTACTTGGTCAATCCCTTGACCATTTTATAGACCCTCAAGGATACCACCTCTCACCCTTAGGCTGCAATGAATATGAATGTAATTAGTGGTTGTCATTCAGCTTGTGGCACTTTCAGGATGCTGCCTGACCTGCTGTGCTTTAACCAGCAACACATTTTCAGCTCTGATCTCCAGCATCTGCAGTCCTCACATTTTACTCCAACATTCCACCGGCCCCTTGGTCACTTTTCTGGACCTGTTTGTGACATTTTCATACACTATACAGCTGGATCAATCCCTCCAAGTTTCTTTGGAGTCCACTCTCTCTATTTTCACAATCAAGAAATATTCTATTTTGATGCAACCTCTCACTTGTCGACATAAACTCATCTGTCATTGTTTTTTTCATTTTTACTGAATCTACCAAGATTGCTTTCCAATGCTATGCTTCCATTTACCTACACTTGGAATCGCTGTCATCTGCAGAGTGGCCCTAAATTTTGAATGCGACTTTCCTTTCATTATGAATAGCGAATAATTAGGGCTCCAAAATGGATCCGTGCAGGATATCACTAAACATATCCTTCCAATTAGAATACCTCTTACCATCTGCACAAATGTCTCTTGCTCAAATCAAATTCCTCTGCAAAAATATCTTTTGCATCATATTACCTTCAATGAACAGTAGAAATGTGTATATTCAGGGACATCCTTCACAGTCAAATTTGCCTTGTGTTTATCTGATTGGGGGAGCAAAGAATCCCAATAAATATTAATCGTTGTCTTCACTATATGGGAACTCGATCACAAAGATTAACAATGTCAAGTATTTATTCTCCTTCATGATTTATAAACTCTGGGCACATCGCTTTTTTTTCCAGAAACACAGGCCCTGCCCAACTGTTGGCTCACACTTGTTACACGATATGGTCCTCATCCTCTCCATCTGAATCTAATGGCAAGATACCTCGAACAAGGAGAGGAGCAACTATTCCAAGCACCTGGATACCACTAATTGGTAACACCACTCACCCTAATCCAGAAGAGAAGCCGACTGGTCCCGCACTACGTCCTCATCTGAACCATCCTGCTGGCTGAGTTTCTTCCCCATATGAAAGTGGTGTTGGCTCTCTGGTGGCAGAAGGGAATGGAAGGATTTCTCTTCAATCTTATCTTTAGTCATTGGCTCGTCAAACTTATGGGAGTATTCTGTGGCAACAGAAGCAGAGGCTGTCGAGACAATAAATGATTGACATTGTTCTTTGTTATTTTCCATTGCTCACTGAAAGGTTTAGAACTTGAACTTGAAGTTAAGGGCTGAGCTAGAATCCTTGGATTAATTATCTGCTCAAGGAGCAGAGTGGGGTTACAATTATTGAGTCAACACAACTTTGATATTGAATCATACATTGTTTAAGTTTCCTTGTGCACAAACACAGATCCAGGGAAACACAAGGAACTTGGATTGAACAGGTTAAGCACATGACTGAATAAAGGAATCTTGAATTAAAGCAGTGAAAGACATGTGCCTATTTGACCCATATATCCTTTGGTTAGGGAAGGAGTGCTAACGTAGCAAAAGATTTGATTGATTCAAGTCATCTAACTGATGAGACACATTTCCCTGCTTAAGTCATGAGATCATTGGAAGAACAAAACATAATTTCTGGTTAAAGAATTCCCCTTTCTCAACAGGTAATGAAGGCACACTGTCTCTGCAGATCGAGTCGTTGGCCACTGTTTGAACCACCTGCCCAATAGGGCTATTTCCCCTTTGTGTGGCCAGAGGTTCTACTTTTGTCCAAGAATGGTAAGGGTGAGCTGTCTTGTTTACTGCTGCCGCTGCTGCTCCTATAGAAATGTTACAGAACACAGATGCATAGTTTCAGGACACAAAAACAGGTTCTCAGTATCTGTGATTTACACAGGCTTCCTTCTCAACCTAAACCCACCAACATAGTTTTCTTTGATTTCTTGTATTGCAAGTTCCTCCTTGAGTTCATCTGTTATTTGCCTCAATTATTCCTGATGAAGTAAGTTCTACATTCAAATCCCTTTGTCGCCCTCTGCAAATTCCCCGTTAGATTTAATAGTGATTACAATTATATCCACAGATCCAGTGGATTCTGTCATTACCAAGCAGAAACATCTTTTCCATGTCTACCCGATCAAACGTAACTGGACCATGTCACTCTTTTTCAATGAGACAAGACAGTCCAATCTTACTTGATGAATTCAAATTCAGTTTGAATATAATTCCAGTAACTATTCTTTATCTTCCCTACTGCCTCTACATTCATATTACAATATGAAGATCGGAACTGTTTGCAGTGCTCCAAGGGTGATCTGTCCATGGTTCTACACATATCGAACACATTTCCATTCTGTCGTCCCAGAAATAAACCCATGATCTACTTTTCTATCTAACCTCACAAACTGGTGCCATTTGCTGCCAGTGACTCATTGCTATCTCCAGATCCCTCTGCCCTATTTAAGGACATATTTCCAAAGAGGAAGTGGTCTCTTTATTCTTTTGACCACAGTGTACTACCTCACACATGGGTGGAGGTTAATCTTCCACAGCTTTGACTGCAATATTCCCTTAACCAAATCTTCCCAACAGTAAGTCTTCCTAAAAACAAAATGGCAACATATTAATGTACTTAATCTCGTGAACTATTTCTTATTTGAAAAGCACTGATTGTCGAGCTCAGTTTTGAACAAACATCGTTCCGGGGAATGTCAGTTACAGAATGTCGGGGGCAGAACGTTCCGGGGAATGTCAGTTACAGAATGTCGGGGGCAGAACGTTCCGGGGAATGTCAGTTACAGAATGTTGTGAATAGAATATTCCAGGGAACTCTTTGACATTTCCCCCCTACCCACCCCACCAACATGATGTACTGTCCCTGGGCACACTAACATTAATGGGGTGAGAGACGGAGGGTCCAATCACAGGAATGGGAACTAAAGGCATTGCCAGATCAGTTAAAGGGTTAGATATCCCACATTCTCAATCCACCTCACAGAACCAGCCCAGACACCATCAACCCAGAGGAGATATCTGCTCACCGTGGAACACTGTGTAGACCAGGCCAATGTACTGCTCAGTACAACCCAGCAATCTGTCCAGATTCATCCATTGCACTGGTCAATACAATCCAACAATCTATCCAGAGTGGAACACTGCACAGACGACGGCAGTGCATTGATCTATAATCCCGGGCTAGATATCTGTCCGACACGGGGAGCTGTGCAGGCCACAGCAGTGCATTGATCTATAACCCCGGACTGGATATCTGTCCAGCACGGGGAGCTGTGCAGACCACGGCACTGCATTGATCTATAAACCCGGACTAGATATCTGTTCAACACGGGAAGCAGTGCAGACCACAGCAGTGCATTGATCGATAACCCCGGACTCGATATCAGTCCATCACGGGGAGCAGAGCAAACCACAGCAGTGCATTGATCTATAAACCCAGATTAGATATGTGTCCAGCACGGGGAGCAGTACAGACCACAGCAGTGCATTGATCTATAAAGTCGGAACAAATATCCATCCAGCATGAGGAGCTGCATTGACGACGTCATTGCAGTATCTATAAATCTCAGTCAGATAGTCTGCGCAGCACAGTGACCTGTGCAGTGATCACCCGCGAATTAATTTGCAAACCAGGAGCAGTTACCCTCCCAGCATGTAGGGCTGTGTACACCACCCCAGTGCATTGATCTGTAACCCTGGAGCAGTTACCCTCCCAGCATGTAGGGCTGTGTTCACCACCCCAGTGCATTGATCTGTAACCCAGGAGCAGTTACCCTCCCAGCATGTAGGGCTGTGTACACCACCGCAGTGCATTGATCTGTAACCCAGGAGCAGTTACGCTCCCAGCATGTAGGGCTGTGTACACCACCCCAATGCATTGATCTGTAAGCCAGGAGCAGTTACCCTCCCAGCATGTAGGACTGTGCCCCCCCCCCCCAGTGCATTGTTCAGTAACACTGTGTGAGATCACTGCCCAGCGTGGGAAAACTTGCAGCCCATGCTGGAAGTGACGGGATGTGCAGCTCCCATCCATTTCCCGTTCCATATCTCTATTGTAACATGACAAGGGGGTACTGTGTGTGTGAACATCCCTGCCAGAGAGAGATGGCGGGGGAATCAGTTTAAATATCACCACATGGGAGGGGTTTGGGGTATGGACAGAGAAGGGGAGACTGAGAGACAGTGTCATGGAAGGATGTGTTCCCAGGTTTCAGAATGCTGCAATGTAGACACTTCGACAGCATCCTGTAACATGAGCCAGGCTTCCCAGGAAAGATGGGAAAAAGGGAGATTGGTGTGAATTCAGATAAGCATTTGTTCTGCATCTTTGTATTGGAATTAGTTGCAGCAGAATCTATGACTCATTGAGCAGATTCTAACAATAATTTATCTTTGTTTGATTTTCCTTGAATGTGACAGAGGGATTATCTGCACCAGCTCGTTTCCTGGTGCTATCGTATCGCAATCACCTCACTAACTACCCAGCCCACCCCATGGTGCTTCTGTCATTCAGTACCAGCCCGATTCTCCCACCCATCATGGCTGGAGGGACTCACCATCGCCCGGGTGCCCCTGGATATTCTGTGATCCCTGGCAATGGTGCCATCTTTAAAAGGCCAATGGCCACATGTTTGAGCTTTCTCCGTTACCCGAGCATGGCAGATAAGGGACAATTACACCACGGTTTGTCGACAGGGGCACGGAGGTCCTGGTGGATGGGCTAGTACAGAGTGGGACCATTCTCTTCCCAGAGGGAGCCACACCCCCAGACCCACCGACCATGGTCTGAGCTCCCCACCCAGCTCAGTGCAGTATCTGCGGTCTGAAGAAATGTCCAGCAATACAGGACAAGCATCAATAACCTTCCCCGCTCTGTCAGGATAAGGGTCACCGTATTCTCTCTGCTCCCTCACACTCACTGTATATCTGTTATAGCACCGACCCCCAAACAAGGCTCATTGTCCACCACTCTCACTGCTGCATGCAGCATCTTCTCTGTCTCTCTCTGTCCCTCTCTGTCTCTGTGTGTCTGTCTCTCTCTTTCTCTCTCTCTCTCTCCCTCACTTTATCCCCCCACACTAATAACACTGCATGGATACAACACTGTAGACTGACTCCCTCCGGACACCTCACCATGAATCTGTCCCCCACCTACACTAGCACTAACAGCAGGGCCATCCACTCCCACCCTCCCCTTCTCCCGTTGCAGGAGAAACAGCCTGGAATTGGACAGAAAGGGCCAAGCCGGGTGGTGGAGTGCCCGATATCCGTTCCCTCACCCCCCTCCCCCTGCCATGTGGGGAGGACACTGGTAGGAGCCGGAGAGGACCGGGACACCTCGTGGAGAGATACTGACACACT
Source organism: Hemiscyllium ocellatum (assembly GCF_020745735.1). Classification (NCBI taxonomy): domain Eukaryota; kingdom Metazoa; phylum Chordata; class Chondrichthyes; order Orectolobiformes; family Hemiscylliidae; genus Hemiscyllium; species Hemiscyllium ocellatum. The sequence continues at coordinate 451,646 of NC_083449.1, forward strand.
CACGTCCCACAGACCGAGTAAGGAGCAATGTTCAGTGAAGGGCAATTCTCACTTTAAACCCCCTGGCAGCCCCGTTTCCCTCGGCACAACTTAGAAGCTGTGCCCTGCTGTCATCTCCCTTCTGTGTTGAGCTGGTACAAATGGAATCCGCACGGTCTCGGGGGGCAGGAGGGTGGGCTCACAACACATCGTCACACCACCTCCCAGGAAGGGAGCACGGAGGCTCCCTCCTACACCTCCTCCTGTAAACAGCTCAGATACTAAAACTAATCTGCGATAGTTACTGCTCTTCCCACCTGCCCTGATATCTTCAATAAACTGTACTTATATACACCCAGCTCTCTCTGCTCCTGCAGCCCCTTTATAACGGTGCAGCCTGTTTTGTTTTGTCTTTCATTGCCCTTCCCACCAAAGTGCATCACCTCACACAGCTCTGCATTGATCCCCATCTGCCCGAAAACTACACCCACGTGTGATGGTACTGTTAGAACTCGACACTGTCCTCATAGAATTCACAGTTCTTCCAGGTTTGGTGTCATTTACAGACGCTGAGATTTTCATAGCGTCACAGTCCCGAAGAAATCCTGCCCCCCCCCCCCCCCCACATACGAGTACGAGCAAGTGAAATACTGCTAGATTCCCACGGAGGACGTCGAATAATGACATGCTGTCAACAGACCAACAAAAATACTAACACCCACCAGACACAGTGAATGAAATATTGACAAACCATGGGGCAAGGGAAATCCGGATATGCTCTGCTTATCTTCATTGACATCATGGTATTAATGTTATGAATTTGTAAGTGTGTACTGTACCTTAAAGAGAGAGTGAATACTGTTCTGAACTGAGAGCTTCCAAGCACCAGTGTATATGAGAGGATGGCAGATGCAGAGTGTCAAGGACAACTGAAAAGATGTCACATTTGGCTGTGAAATTGGACAATTCGAATGTTACCAATCAGTTTCAATTATGCCCCAGGAAGCTAAAACCTAATAAAGTTTGTATTTATTGGTTTTCGATAAATGATCTGATGCTGTGGATATTAAGAGTACAGGCATTTTGAAAATTGCAAACACGCAAATGCCACCAACACAGCTCCAAGAATTTGGAAAACAATTTCTATCAAAGGTACCTTTTCATATGAAACATATTCGCAGTAAAAGAAAAAAGATAACCTAGGGAGATCCACTGCCGAAAGAAAACATCGAAAACAACAGCTGCTGTGTGGTTTTGAAATTAAGTTGATGTAATTTTGATAAGTGTCTTTTTGAAATAGTATACTGCTATAGAATTGGAGGGTGGTAATAGGCAGTTAAGAGATCGGGGCTCTCAGAGTTGTGAATAGTTGATGTAAAATGTTCACTTTCAGAGTTATAAAATAAATTGATGTTTTTATTTAAACAGTGGAATTTGGGAGTTCTCTGTCGCTCAGATTTTACCAGTTTACGAGGTGAGTTGAGCATTTCTTTATGTTTCATTTAAGTTACCAGATGAGCTTCACGCAGTGCCCGAACCATTCCCGTGTGTGTCTCTGTGTGTCTGTGTGGGGCAGGTCTGGCAGTCTCTGTGGTGCTTAAAGTGATGAAATGCCACCCTCTGCTGGCCTCCCCAAGCCACTGCACCGGCATTGGCAGAGGGTGAAAACCAACAGGGATTCACTCAGAGAGGGGGAGGGAGATGGTGCTCACAGCACCATCCAAATTGATGTCTTATCCTTGTACTGATCGAAATGTCCTTTAAACGTTGTAACTGTCCCTGCTTTCACCACTTCCTCAGGAATTTCATTCTACACCCAAGCCAGATTCTGTCTAAAATAATCACCTCTCATGGCTTTTGTAAATCTTTTTTCCTCGCATCTTAAAATATCCATCAGTTTGAATCTCCAGCTCTAGGGAAAAGACATCAGCCCTTCAGCTTATCTGTACCTCTCATCATTTTATAAACCTCTGTAAAGTTACCCCTTAATCTCATAACCTTCAGTGAAAAAAATGCCAGACTATCCAGTCTCTCCTTATAGCTCAATCCCTCCATTTCCAGCAACATCCAGGTTAATTTCTTCTGAACCCTCTCCCGCTTAATAATATCATGGTCAGTAATATAAAAGTGAATAGTCAAGGTGTTTTCTAAGGGTACGGGGAGTCCAAAACTAGAGGGAATAGGTTTAAGGTGAGAGGAGAAACATTTAAAAGTGACAGCTTTTTCAACCAGAGGGTGGTGTGCCTATGGAATGAGTAGGCAGGATGTCCAGACTGGACACAATATTCCAGAAGAGGTCTCACCAAATCCTGTACAACCTCAACATAACGTCCCCATTCCGATACTTACCTCCTCAACCACGCTATCTATATAAGATGCAAATTTTAAAGAATTATACCTGACGGCCTAGGTCTTTGTCCTACAACACTGCCAAAGGCCCTACGTTTAATTGTGTAGGTCCTGCTCTTGTTTGATTTACAAAATCCAATATCTCGCATTAATCCAAACTAAAATCCATCTGCCACGCCTCGGCCCAGTGTGAGATATTAGAGCCACCTCCCCCTCCCCCTTCAATTTAAGATAGCCTCTCCCTCTCCAGGAAGCCTGCACACTCTGGCCTTGATTTTCACAAAGACCCTGAGCTTGGTTTGCCTTGTGTGGTTAGTGGGTGGAGGGACGGATTGCAGACACAGTCAGTGGGGAGGAGAGGCTGGACAGTAATCAGCGGCCTGGCATCATTTCATGGTTTTAGGCAGAGGGCAGTCACACGTGAGATTTGGATAATACTGATAGGTGCTTTGGGGCCAGAAATTACGTTTTTTTTAGATTAGACTTACAGTGTGGAAACAGGCCCTTCGGCCCAACAAGGCCACACCGACCCGCCGAAGCGCAACCCACCCATACCCCTACATTACCCCTTACCTAACACTACGGGCAATTTAGCATGGCCAATTCACCTGACCCGCACATCTTTGGACTGTGGGAGGAAACCGGAGCACCCGGAGGAAACCCACGCAGACACGGGGAGAACGTGCAAACTCCACACAGTCAGTCGCCTGAGTCGGGAATTGAACCCGGGTCTCTGGCGCTGTGAGGTAGCAGTGCTAACCACTGTGCCACCGTGCCGCCGTTCTTTCTTCGTCTCTGGTTTTCAGTAATGAAAAGTGTTGTTCAGTAATGGTAATCTGATTATGATAAATCCACACCAAGCTGAAAGCTGGGACTTTAAATGGTAATGTAGTGAGTAGTGTCCCTGCCTCCGAGCAAGAGCTCTAGATTTGATTCCAATTCCTGAACTTGTGTGGTAGTGTTCCTAGCTCTGGACTAGAAGGCCTGGATTCATGTTCTGCCTGTTGCAAAGGTATACCACAGCATGTCATAACAGACTGATGAACAAACACACAGGAGAATAATGTTACAGCTTTATGGGTATTGCCAAGTGGTGCTCGTGTCCCTACCTCCGGGCACAAAGGTCTAAGTGTAAATCCCACAGAAGTGTCTCCTAATATATCTGAACAAACTGATTAAACTGGTTTTAGAATTGTGACTTGATGGAGAAAGAACAGGTATCGGTGTTGAATTTCAGCATTTCGTCCCGGGATTATTGAAAGTACAGCCATTCGTGTTGATTGAAGTCACATTTCACAGCAGTAAAGGTTTACAAAATCAGAACGGTCATGGATAGGGTTTGTAGTCAAGGTTTTTCCCCAGGTTACGGGCGTCCAAAACTAGAGGACATTGGTGGAAAGTGAGAGGGGAAAGGTTTTGAAGAGGCCTAAGGGGCACCTTTTCACACAGAGGGTGGTGTGTGTATGGAATGAGCTGCCAGAGGAAGTGGTGGAGGCTGTTACAACTACAACAAGTAAAAGACATCTGGATGCTGACAGACCTGCCGAGCTTTTCCAACAATTCCTGTATTTGTTGAAAAAATTGCATTCATTTTAACGCAGGCATTCTGAATACATTACACATTTTATTTTTTCATGACGCAGGGACATATAAACATATCTTCAAATTGACCGAGACCATTTTCTGTTCAGGATATGGCTTTGTGTATGACAGCAGCAATGATGCACCGACATGGAACAGGGAATGTGATGGAGACATAGTTTGGGCAATGTACAAGGAGACCTCACATGGTCCAGTTTGGGAGAGGATAACATTATTGTGTGATTCAACTCAGAGTTGGAGAAAATGTCATCTGCCTGAGAAGGAACGGCCTATTGCACTTTATCTCTCTCTCCTTCATTATTCCTCACCACAGCAATCTGCACGAGCTAAAACAAAACCTCTACTGTCATCGTTACCATTCTTATTTTTATAGAATCCCTGCAGTGTGGAAACAAGCCCTTCTGCCGAACAAGTCCATACTAACCCTCCAAAGAGTAAACTTCCCAGGACCATTCCCTTACAGTTAGCCCTGACTAGTGCACCTCAACTAGAAATGGCCGAAGACTACAGACAATTTGAGCAATCCACCTGATCTACACAGCTTTGGATTGTGGAAGGAAACTGGAGCAACCATTAGAAGCTCACGCAGACAAGGCATAAACTCCACACAGTCACCCGAGACTGGAATCGACCCCAAGCCCCCGGTGCTGTGAGATGGCAGTGCTAACCGCTGAGCCACTGTGATAACCTTTAGGTGATCCCTGACTAGAATTCATTGGAACCTCCTCACTGCCTAATGCAAAGGGAATTCAGCCAAATCCAACTGTTCCAGGATGAAATCCCATTGCTTGCAGCTTGCGTGAGTAGAATATCTTCAGAAGCAGAATCATATTTTGGACAATGTCTCTTCTACCTTTTGTCATGAGTTACACCAATATCTGAACAACTTGAAATTGGTGTGTGTGTGTGTGTGTGTGTGTGTGTGTGTGTGTGTGTGTGTGTGTGTGTGTGTGTGTGTGTGTGTGTGTGTGTGTGTGTGTGTGTGTGTCTGTCTGTCTGTGTGTGTATGTTTATAAAGGGAAATATCGATTCTTTATTTGCCATAACCAAATAGTTTGCCATGCATCTTCCTATCATAGCTGAAAAATGTGTTGCTGGAAAAGCGCAGCAGGTCTGGCAGCACCCAAGGAGCAGGAGAATTGACGTTTCGGGCATAAACCCTTCTTCAGCGCTTCCTTGGATGCTGCCTGACCTGCTGCTCTTTTCCAGCAACACATTTTTCAGCTCTGATCTTCAGCATCTGCAGTCCTCACTTTCTCCCATCTTTCCATCATAGTTTGAGTAACATTGTTCTGGATCATAAACGTGTCGTTTCAGCAGATTAAATAAACTAGCCTGACTTGTTCCTAAAACTGACCCTGACCCAGTCTGAGACTGATATCACCTGCCATATCACCGACCTGGTTACATTTAACATTTGTTATGAGCAGTGAAGGAGTGGGACCAGAAACGGAAACAGTGACCCAAAATGCCGGGGAACTATAGACCGGTGAGCCTGATGTCGGTGGTGGGTGAGTTGTTGGAGGGGATTCTGAGTGATAGCATTTACATACATTTGGGAAGCAAGGACTGATCAGGGTAGACAACGTGGCTTTCTGCATGGGAAATCATGTTTCATTAATTTGGTTGAGTTTTATGAAGAGTTGATACAGAAGATTGATGAAGGCAGTTTGGTAGGTATTGTCCATATGGACATCAGCAAGGTGTTCATAACATTCCGATTGGTAGGCAGATTAGTAAGGTTCGGTCACGTGGGATACAGAGGAAGCTCATCACAATTGGCTTGAAGGAAGAGGGGTATTTTCCAGACTGGAGGCTTGTGAGCAGCAGTGTGCTGTAAGGATCAGGACTGAGTTCACAACATTTCATCATTTATATAAAGGATTTAGATTTGAATTTCAGAGGCATAGTTAGTAAGTTTACAGATTACATCAAAAAAGTGGTGTAGTAGATTATCTCAGAGGATAATGAGACCACAAATAGATGGGACAAAGGGGCAAGGAGTGACCGATGAAGTTTAATTTAGATAAATACGAGGTTTTGCAGTTTGGGAAGGCAAATCAGGGCAGGAATTATACGCTTAATGGTAAGGGCCTGGTGAGTGTTGTGAAACAAAGGGACATAGGGCTGCAGGTACATTGTCTACCTGCGACTCCACTTTCAAGGAACAGAGTGGTGCAGAACACATTTGGCACATTTGCCTTAATCAGTCAGAGCATTGAGTATAGGGGTTGTGGTGGCATGTTGTACCTGTACAGGATATTGTTGAGGCCACTTTACGAATACTGTGTACAACTCGGTTTTCTGCAGAAAAGATTTACACGGATGTCCCAAGACTGGAGGTTTGAACTTTAGGGAGAGGTTGATTAGGTTGAGGTGTTTCCCCCTGGAGTGTCAGAGGCTGAAGGGTGATATTATAGAGGTTTATAAAATCATCAGGGGCATGGATATTCTGAAGAGCCATGTTCTGCTCCTCAGGATAGGGGAGTCCAGAACAAGAGGGCAATAATTTAGAAGGAACCCGAAGGTAAATGTTTCACCGAGAGAGTGGTTTGTGGACAGAAAGTGCTGTCAGACGAAGTGCTGAAGAAGGTTACACTCACACATTTAAAAAGTGTCTGAAAGAGGAGGATATTGGCCAAATGTTGGTAAATGGGATGAGATCAGATATGATATCTGATCGGAGTGAACAGATTGGACGAACGGGTTTGTTTCCGTTCTGCATGACTCTCTGATTCTATAAGAAGGATGATGAAAAATTCTGAAAGGAACTTTCAACTGGGAATTTTCTTCACTGGAAGTATATCCCGCCTCTGTGTTCACATTGATTGAAAGCTACGTTAGTTAAATATTTGACAGGGAATTGAGTCACGGATAATAGGATACAGACAGGAAAGTGCAGCTGAGACCACAGCCTGATCAGCCACAATCTTAGTGTCTGGTGGAGAAGGCTCAAAGTATCTAATGACCCACTCCTGCTCCTCAGTCCCATGTTTCTGTGTTCCATTCAGCCCCTCAAACCTGCTAGACAGGAACAGTTGGAGGTTACTTACTCCTGTAACCTGATGCACAGAAACAGAGGAGGCCATTCAGCCTCTCAAAACTGTTACACGCTTTGAAGTGATTTGGGAAATGTAATTGCAAAATCCAGGCACGGATATGAAAGAGGCCCCTCATCTCTCTTTGCAGAGCTTCCCCTCTCTGTAACTTGTGCTTCATTTGTTGGTCATGTTGTAGACCCAGATTCACTGAGAATACAGCCCATATACTCCCCAGAGATGGCTCACAAAATCGTCTGATCTCCGTGACTGCAATATGTAATAACAGAACTTTCATGAAATTAACACCCACTAACTTTCCAATAACAGAATGTGAGAACATCAAACACAGGGGCAGGTCGTTCACTTCCCAAGCCTGCCTTGCCCTTCACTAAGATCATGACTGATCTGCTCTTGGTCTCAAATCCTCTTTCATATCCAATTCTTCATAGCCCTCAACTCTCTGACAGGTCAATATCCATCTACCTCCTCTTCAAATACTTTCAGTCATCTGGCTCCCCGAACACTCTTGAGAAGTGAAATCCTGACATTCAATCCCAGCTGTTTGAAGAAAACCCTTGCTGCTCCTATACCATGGCCTATTGATATTTGCAAAAGAGGTTGACACAAGGGGTCAGGTAAAAATGACTGGCCCTGATATCAAGGCTTCTGTTGACATCAAGGAGCTTAACAAAACTGGACATAATGAGAATCAGAGAAAACTCTCCAGTGTTTGGAGTCAAACATAGCACAAAGGAAGATGTTAATCATCTCAGTCCTGGGTCACCTCTGTGGGAGATCCTTAGGGTAGCTTCCTCTTCACAAACATCTTCAGCTGCTGCATCAATGTCGCCCCCCCCCCACCCTCCCCACCATAAGATCAGAAGTGGGGTTGGTCACTGAGGATTCCACAAAGTTCAAAACATTTTATCCCCCGTCAGCTCCTGAACTGGTCTGTGACCATGAGCTGCAAGACCTAGACTCCATTGAGGCTTATGCTATTAAACTGTCCGTAACATTCATGTAACAGCACTTCCTGACACTGCACATTGCCACAGTAAAACAAGAGGTCATTCAGCACCTCACGCTGGTTTCACAGATGAATAGTGACAGCCCATTCAGTGCCTCCAGCCTATTTCTCAGGAAGGGAAGGAGTCTAGTGTGATGGGCTGCACCAGAGTGCCTCAAAAATGTCTGAAGGTGGTAATCTAGGCTTTTTTTTATTTTAAAGGAAATGTAAACTGTCTGTTCCAGATGCAATGTGACTGGTCAAACTACTCAGTGTGAAGCAAAACACCATCTACTTAAACACGAAAGATAAAATGAAACCAAAGAAAGAGGAATTTAGAATAACTTAATTCAATTGGACAAGTTAACAGCACCAAGAGAAAATTCAAGAGAGTAGCAGCCAGGAGATAGTCACTGAAGCTTCCACCTCTGTGGAGACCCCAATAGTTTCTGATGTTACTGAGAAACCAAAACCAGAGATCCTAATCTGTGAGATCTGGCCACACATATTCAGTCTGCATTAATATAAAGGCCTCCCTCACTGTTTACTCAAACAATCTCTCTCTTAAAAGAAACCAGGACAAAATAACTTCTTAAAGCTGCAACACCATCACATTTATCAGCACTTCGATCTGTCAAGCAGGAAAAAGGGGTAACCCAATCCGGCCCTTGGCCCTGTCCAATCGGACGAGGAAGAAGCCATTCAGTCCCTTGGGTCACTTACACAGCAATGGGATGAGGCCATTCAGCCCCTTGAGTCACTTTCACAGGAACAGTAAAAGGCCATTCCCCCCTCAACGTACTTACACAGGGACAGAATGAGGCAATTGATGCTGATTCCTGACGAATGACTCATGCCCGAAACATCGATTCTCCTGCTCTTCGGATGCTGCCTGACCTGTTGTGCTTTTCCAGCAATCGACGCTCTACTCTGATCTCCAGCATCGGCAGTCCTCACTGTCTCCTCATCGATGCTCTAACATGATGAACAAGTGGAGCAGAGGCTGCACAGACAGACTGCTCCATGTTGTTCCTCGCGGCTCCGTCTGTCATGATACACACGTGGGAGGTTAACGTGGTTTTCTAGTATCTTGTGTGAAGTCAAAAGAAGGCACCTTCCATCTCCGCGAAGACAGCCTGGTGTTGTCTATATAGGGTGGAAGCTGGTGGGAATGGCTAACTGTTTCAGATGGAAGGTATTATGGCTGCTGTTGGGGATTGTGAGCAACATGACGTTCAGTACAGGGTCACACGCTGACTGCACAATAACATTTAGAGAGTTAGTAAAGGCATATAAACTATTAAGAAAGCCACGTTAGACTGATGAATGGACTCACTAAGTTCAAATAATGCTGATCTTGTTCATGTTGATCTTGTCTAGTGCACGTCCTGTTCAGTGTAACCTGTATGTCTTACTCTGTCCAAGTCTATTTCCACCCTATGATCTGTCTGGCCATGTTTACTATGACCTGTCTCCACTGCTCAAACTTTTTCCCTGTACTGAGGTACACATGGCAATGAATCAAACCAATCAACCCTGGGTAAAGTAAAGAATTTCTCACCCTATCAATGTCTCTTTTGGAAATAAATGATCGCTGCCACTCCTCGTGTTTCAGCAACACCACTTCTTCATCTCTCACAGCTCTACAGATTAAACATTCAGCTTCTTTATCCTCATGTTACCGTGTCTATGGTAAGGAGATCATTCGTGACAAAGGATATCAAATGCATAGAGAGTGCCCCGAATGCTCTCTCAGCAAGGGTCTACAACAGCAGGAAGATGGCTTTATTTATGTACTCGAATCATCTTACAATGAAGGACAGCATACTATTGACTGCACCCATTACTTACACAGGGTTTAATTCGGAGCAGTCATCAGAGACTTGTGAGTGGGAGATCATGCTTCCCAAATTTGTTAGAGTTCATTGATGAAGTGACCAGGAAGGTTGGTGAGGACGGAGCGGTAGATGTAGTCTATGGATTTCAGTCAGGCCTTTGATAAGGTTCCACATGGCAGGCTGCTCTGGAAAGTTCCATCACGTGAAATGCTGGGGGAACTGGCCAATTGGTTACACAGTTGGTTTGATGGCCGGAAGCAGAGGGTTTAGTGGAAAGATGCTTGTCAGACTTGAGCATGGGTCCATTGCTGTTTGTTATCTATGATTTGTTTGAGAATGTACAATGCATGATTAGTTATTTTGCAGATGACACTAATATAAGTGGGAGCATGATCTGTGAGGAAGTTTATCAGAAATTGCAGCAGGACCTTAATCCGATGGTGAAGTGAGCCGAGAAATGCCAAATGGAATTTAATATAGATGCGTGATGTCTTGCATTTTGGAAACTCAATTCAAGATAGGAGTCTCATGGTGAATGGGAGGGCCTTAAGGGGTGTAGTTGGCAGAGAGACCTTGGGGTTGAGGTGCACGGTTCCCTGAAAGTGGAGTCACAGGTAGACAGGGCAGAGAAGAAGGCTTTTGGCACATTGGCCTTCATCAGGCAGGGCATTGAGTATAGAAGTTGGGAATTTATGTTGCAGTTACACAGGACTTTGGTAAGGCAGCACTTGGCGTATTGTGTTCAGTTTTGTCACCTTGTTAAAGGGAGGATGTTATTAAATTAGGAAGAGTGTAGAAGAAATTTACAATGATGTTGCCAGGACCCAATGATCTGAGTTATAGGGAGATGGTGGACAAGCTAGGACCTTTTCTTGAGAGTGTAGGAGACTGGAGTGGTGGTGGTGGTGGTGGGGGGGGGGAAGTCCTTATAGAGCTGTATAAGATCACGAGGGGTATTGATAGGGTTAATGCTCTCAGTCTTTTCCAAGGTGTACAGAATCGAGGATTAGAGGGGATCAGGTTAAGGTTAGAGGGAAAGGAATAAAAGGGAACCTGAGGGACCACTTCTTTACACAGAGGATGATATGTGGATGAACTGCCCGCAGATGTGATTGAACGGGGTACATTAACAACAACCCACATATTAAATATTCCAATCTCAAGACCACACAGTCTCTATCTTCCCCGCTGTGTTCACTCTTCCAGCTGCTGATCTCCCTGGGTCATTTCTTTTTGCTGCAAGTAGGTTTTACGTGAACGTGTATCTTTGATAGAGAGTGTTTGAAATGGCTAGTTAGGACTCCTGCCCCACAGCAGTAACCCTGCTGTTGGATGGCATTGGCTCTCCCTCTATTGTTCAAAATGCTGGGTTTATATACTCCTCATGATACAATAAGTCTCATAATTTGATTGCTTTCTATGTGTCCAAACAATAATATTCAAATTCCGTCGGCTTCTTATATCCTTTGGTTGTATTTGTATTGCCGACAAAAAAACTCAGGGATCCATTTCCCAGCTAATGGTGACATGTGGAACAGACTGACCTGTGGCTGGCATCTGTCACTGTACTTTCTGTTCAACAAGACCCATTCTGTCTTAAAGTGACCAGACATTCTTTCGGCTTCATAAACCCTCCCCCCTTCAGAAAAGAAAATGAACCATCAGAATTAAAAGATGTCATCATTCCTTTTCTTCTAATTCTTAATCCCATTATTATTAAATACAAAAGTATTAATCTCAGTTATACAGCACAGTACAGGCCCTTCGGGTAATTGGATTTATTCCAATCATTTGGGTAATTCTGACAGTACGCTGTTAATATTGTCTTCAGCATCTGATGACAACTTTCCAAGGTTCCCTGGGATTCGGGATGGGATGTACTTACATTAAACTGCTGTATGCTGAAGCTATCCATGACGTCCTTAAACAGTTGCCCGGTAAAATGAGACTCTTGGCCTGACAGAATCACACTGCGTAGCCCACAGCGAGAAAAGAAAGCTACCAATTCCTCTACCTCCCTTTTTCCCTGAGAAGCTCATAATGGAATTATCCATGGAAATCGAGTAGACACTTCCAATATGATCCAGATATTGATTTCCACTTTTATTTGGAAAGGAGAGCTCCATCATGAATCATAACCCACGTGAAAGGTTCTTTGAATAGAGGAATTGGCAACAAAAGTGCTAGTTTTATTACTGCCTGTGATGTACCTACGAATTGGCATGTGTTACATGTACAACAAAAATTAACCACATCCTTGTGCATTCCAGCCACTAGAAATGGTTTCGCCTGAGTCTTCCGCGCATCAATTCCTTTGGCTTTTTCTTTCGGTTTTCCTTCTGTTGTAACGTATGACAGTGGGATCTTTTTACTACATAGTCTGGAAAAATCCCTGGGTATTTTTCTTTTAACTCCCCAGTTCCATAGTTTTACTTTGGCTTCTCCACCACGCGGGGTGCCTCTCCCACATTGAATCCTGCTAAACCATTCCCAAGAACAAACTGTGTTCCTGGAACTGACACTCTGTCACTCAATCTCAGTGTTACTTACCCAACCTTGATTTGGCACTCCAACCTGATGTTACACAAGGGAATGCTTAATTTTTGTCCCCATTTCACAAATTATCACGCTGTTGAGTAACATGTAAGAAAGAGTGAAAATAATTCAATCTTTTACTATTAGAGGTCGAGGGACAGTGAGGGCTGTAGATGCTGGAGATCAGAGTTGTAAAGTGTGCGGCTGGAAAAGCACAGCAGGCCGGCAGCATCCGAGGGGCAAGAGAGTTGATGTTTCAAGCATAAGTCCTTCATCAGGAAAGTGGGAGGTAAGAGAGGGGGAAGGGGCTGAGAATTAAATAGGAGAGTGGGGATGGAGCTGGGTGGGAGGTAGCTTGGAAGGTGATAGGTAAATGCAGGTGGGTCTGATGGTAATTGGTCGGAGAGGAGGGTGAAGTGGATAGGTGGTAGGACAGTTGGAACCCTCAAACTATACGGCATCAATATTGATTCAGCAATTTCCAAATCTCCCCTCCCACATCCTTATCCCAGATCCAACCTTTCAACTTACCATTACCCTCTTGAACTGTTCTAACTGTCCATCTTCCTTCCCACCTATCCAGTCGACCCTCCCCTTCGACATGTCACTATCACTCCCATGTACATCTTCCTGTCGCCTTCCCAGTGATCCTCCCACCAGCCCAGCTCTACCCTCCAATTTATCTTTTAGCCCCCTTGTTCCCCCGCTGCCTGATCTGTAGTGCTTTTCCTGTGCCTCACTTCTCAACTATTAGATACTAAACTGATCCTGTATCTCACAAAATTATAACATCTTGTCCTCCCCCACACCCCATTTTTTCTTAGTAAGGTTTATCTACAGAGGGGACTTCTTTCAAGAGATCAGGCATTGCTCCATACCCAGACCCTGCCTGGGCTGTGCACTCTCCTGCAGCTCATCACCTCTACTTGGGGTCTCCTTTACCAGTTTCATTAATACTACTGGCTTAGCCTCTTTTACCACATCTTTTCCCAAAGTGTCTTCATTCAACCCCCAGCACGGTGTGTCCCAGCTTACTGCAGTGTAAACACCTTTTCCCAGTGCCCTTCTAAAACCATCGGTACTGTAATTCTATGTGTTCCACTCCCTTATAGTGAGAAGACCTGAGGCCTTTCAGTTCCTTTCAACCCCTTTCGGCTTTTTTTTCACCTGTGCTAAACTATTGTCAGTGTGCTTTTCTCTATGTTGTGTAGTGTATGATAAAAGCTGAAAAACTGCAGCATGTCAAGCAGCATCCAAGGAGCAGGAGAATCGACGTTTCGGGCATAAGCCTTTCTTCAGCAATGAGGACGGAGTGCCAAGCAGGCTAAGATAAGAGGTAGTGAGGAGGGTCTTGGGGGAGGGGCGTTGGGAATGCGATCGGCGGAAGAAAGTTAAGGGGAGGGTGATAGGCCAGAGTGGGGGTGTGCGCGGAGAGGGCGGGAAGAAGATTGCAGGTCAAGAAGGCAGTGCTGAGTCCGAGGTTGAGACTGAGATAAGGTGGGGGGAGGGGAAATGAGGAAGCTAGAGAAATCTACATTCAGCCCTTGTGGTTGGAGGGTTCCGAGGCAGAAGATGAGGCGTTATTCCTCCAGGCGTCGTGTGGCCACGGTCTGGCGATGGAGGAGGCCAAGGACCTGCTTGTCCTTGGCGGATTGGGAGGGGGAGTTAAAGTATTCAGCCACGGGGTGGTTGGGTTGGTTGGTCCGGGTGTCCCAGAGGTGTTCTCTGAAACTTCTGCAAGTAGGCGACCTGTCTCCGCAATGTAGAGGAAGCCACATCGGGTGCAGTGGATGCAGTAAATGGTGTGTGTGGGGGTGCAGGTGAATTTGTGACGGATATGGATGGATCCCTTGGGGCCTTGGAGGGAAGTGAGTGGGGAGGTGTGGACGCAAGTTTTGCATTTCTTCGGTTGCAGGGGAAGGTGACTGGGAGTGGAGATTGGGTTGGTGGGTGTTGTGGACCTGATGAGGGAGTCGCGGATGGAGTGGTCTTTCCAGAACGCAGATAGGGGAGGGGATGGAAATATATCCCTGGTGGTGGAGTCTGTTTGGAGGTGGCGGAAATTACGAAGATGACACGATGTATCTGGAGGTTGGTGGGGTGGTAGGTGAGGACCAGTGGAGTTCTGTCCTGGTGGCGATTGGAGGGGCGGGGTTCAAGGTGGTGGAACGGGAAATGGAGGAGATGCGGTGGAGAGCATCGTCAACCATGTCTATGGGGAAATTATGGTCTTTGAAGAAGGACGCTACCTGGGTTGTTCAGTTTTGGAATTGGTCCTCCTGGGAGCAGATGCGGCGGAGGTGAAGGAATTGTGAATATGGGTTGGCGTTTTTACAGGGAGTATGGTGGGAGGCGGTGTAATCTCGGTAGCTGTGGGAATTGGTCGGTTTATAGTAATTGTCTGTGTTGATTCGGTCACCTGAGATAGAACTGGAAAGGTCTAGGAAGTGGAGGGAGGAGTCTGAGACGGTCCAGGTAAATTTGAGGTCAGGGTCGAAGGTGTTAGTAAAGTGGATGAACTGTTCAACCTCCTTGTGGGAGCATGAGGTAACGCCAATAAAGTCATCGATGTTGCGGAGGAAATGGTGGGGGGTGGTGCCAGGGTAGCTGCGGAAGATGGACTGTTTCACATATCCGACGAAGAGGAAGGCATAGCTGGGGCTTTTGCGGGTGCTCATGGCTTCTCATTTGGTTTGGAGGAAGTGGGAGAATTGGAAAGAGAAGTTGTTCAGAGTGAAGACCAGTTCAGTCAGTCGAAGGAGGGTGTCAGTGGAAGGGTGCTGACTGGGTCGGCGGGAAAGGAAGAAGTGGAAGGCTTTGAGGCCTTTGTAACATCACCTCTCCGAATTTCTATCCCTCACAGGATGAAAATCCTCCCAGAAGACAAATTTCATCTCATGCACCAATGCATACTTAATTGCCATTTCAGCCGCGCTCCTCACTTCTTGAACTTTCTGTCCATTCACATGAATTCTTACCATCTCTGGAAGTGAGTCTTTAAACTCGTCTAGCAGAATAATCTCCCATCAGGCCTCACAGGTCTTATCCATTTTTAAGGCCTGCACCCATTTATCAAAATGCCTGTGTTTAATTCTTTCAAACTCAATAGAAGTCTGACCTGGTTCTGTCTCTATATTTCTGAACCACTGTCCATATTCTTCTCGTACCAAATCATGAGCACTCAAAATAGTCTGTTTGACATTTGCATAATATCTTGCTCCCTCAAGTGATAGCACTGCACAGACCTCTCAAGCTGTACCCACGAGCATGGTCTGAACTAGCATTACCCACAAGTTCACTGGACATGCCATCTGCCGAGCCAGTTTTGCAAATGAAATAAAAAAAGTTTTGGCATTTTTCTCACCGAAATATGGCAATGTATTAACATAGTTGTATACATCCCTACGTTCTCGCTTCATCTTCATCCTGCTCATTTAACTTTCTTATCTAGTTCCAAACTTCTGAATTTCAAATTTTCCCTCCCTTCCTTTTTCCTCTCGTTCTCTTTCTCTTTAAGTCTCTCTCTTTATCTTCTAACTCCAGTTGCCCCATTTGCAATTTAAGTTTTTTCAAACTCGACTGCAGTTTCCTGCTTCTCTGATAGACCAAAGAGCTTGACCAACTCCATTATGATGACAGCTTTCCTTTTGTCCCTGGTGAAACCCAATTCTAATCTGCATGTTAATTCTAAAAGTATGCCCTTCCTTTGTCTTCCTACACTTTCTTGGCAAATTTGTGAATCATCTTCAAACCTCTTTAGTAATGTTAAAAGCCATTTCTTTTAATTTAACCAACCACAAGGAAACAAAATTAAATGAATTTTGTCACCTGTTTTATTTGAAGATCTAGGTCACTAACTGCCAAGTGATGGAATCTGCTGGGACCTGTTGTCCCCGAAATCTGTTCAAATCTGTCTAAATCCCATATGACAAGCCTCAAGCTGTTATGATGTCGATATCGAACTCCCCGTTAATTAAAACCACACACCCAGAAAAGCTCACGTCACCTCCTAGTCTGTTAAAACATGAGTGACAAAGTGGTCGCAAATTCCACTATTAAGAGATAAAAATAACAAGTTATAAGTACATATGTTAACTCGGTGAGCTTGATGGTTTGTTTTCAAATGTTTCGTCACCATGACTAGGGAATATCATCTGTGAGAGTCTCTGGTGACGCACTGGTGGTAAGTCTCGTCTTTCTATTTATAAGTCTTGGTTTCTTAAGGTTCATGATGTCATTTCCAGTTCTTTTTTTCAAGGGAAGGTAGATAGGATCTAAATTGATGTGTTTATTGATGTACTTCTGGCTAGACTGTCATGCCTCTAAAAAGTTTCGTGCATGGCTTTGTTCTAGGAAGTGTGTGCTGTCACAGTCAACGTGGTGTCCTTCTTTATCTGTATGTTTGGAAACAAGTAATGGTGGGTCATGTCTTTTGGTGACCAGAGGTGTTCTTAAAACCTGCTTGCACAACAGGATAGTTTGAAATGGAGGAAAAATAAGTTTATATGCACTGTTTAATCAGTGTGTGTTCAGATACGAAACATTGTTCATATGTGTACAACACATTCTGAATGAACAACGGAGACACAGTTAACGAAAAATGATGCACATGATGTATAACATTAAGAATGCATTAAAACAGTATTTGATCCTCGTCTGAACTGACATGTTGCCCTTCTCTCAACGTTCTCCCTTTTCTGGGATTTCCAACTCTAATCTCTCATTCTTCTCTGGATGTGTGTTATCAATTCTTGCTTCTGGTGTCCCAACTTATTTCAGTTAATCCCCTTTCTACCAGGAATTAAATATATTGGCCTGCTGGTTTCTTTTCAAAACTAGTGTCTGTCATATTATTGGAGGGAAAAGTTCTGGCATCAGACCCAGCATTTGAACATATTGCTCTGTTGCACATGCACTGTACAAAGTACCACAGCACACAGGAATTGACAAAACATTGATGGAAGTACATCTACTTCTTTCCATAATGTAGTTTTCTCATTTTCCACATCTCCATATCTATATCCACTCTCTTGTTCTCCCTTTGTTACTAGTTGAGAAATCCACCAATTATTCTTTGTGCCCCATCTCTCAAAACTCCTTCTTTTCGTTTATATCTATTGCTCCCTTCTCGATGTAATGTGATTATAATTAAGCAATGTAACTACAAAGACATGAGAGAGGAGCTGACCAGGGTAAATTAGAAGGGGAGCTGAGCAGGAAAGACCATGGAGCAGCAATGGGAGGAGTTGCTGGAGATAATTCGGAAGATAATATCAGAAATTCAAACCCAAGAAGATGAAACATACTTATGGGAGGACAAGGCAGCCAAGAGTGATACGGCATCAAAACAAAAGAGAAAACATACAATGTGGTGAAGATGATTGCGAATCCAGAGAATTCGTTGGCTCTGGAACTACATCAGGATAGCATCACTGACACTACAGAGCTTTTAATCATGGTCAGGGAGGGAAACAGAGGGAAATGCATTCACTTCAAACTCAGAAGGTGGCATTACTCAAGGAAAAAGATTCAGGTGAATTAAATATTTGAATTAAGATCAGTTAAATGCTTTTGCAGAATGTGTCAGATTGGAAGCAAGAACCGGGGAGACAGACCCTCAGCAGAATGAGAGTTTGAAATTGAAGTATTTCCACATCAGAAACCAGGTTAGGTCACTGAGTGCAGGGCTAATGGGTGAATGGGTCTCAGTGAGAATTGGGGAACAGACAGCAGAATTGCTTTGCAGATATTGCAGCTGGAAACTGCGTATTCATGTAGTGCTTTAGACCACAGCAGCGGGAGTAGCAGACATGCATTCAACCACAAACTGTAAGTTTTTGCCAGGATAACACCTCAGTCTGTCATTACTATCAACACCATCTATGGCTCAGTGACGGGTGTGGGTGAACATGTCAGAGAGAGAATCACATGAACCTTAACCTGATGCTAACTCATTAAAGCTACCGTATTTGACCAACAGATCTGAACGAAGCCCTGCAGTCCTGCCACTTTCAGTTATAAATGGTGATGGACGATTAAACAAATAACTGGAGGAGAGGGCTCCACAAACGACCCCATCCTAAATAATGGAATAGACCTGCACATCAGTGTAAAAGAGAAGGATGTTTTATCTGCACCATCCTCTGCCAGAAGTGTTGAGTCGATGATACACCTCACCCTCATCATGATGCCCACAGAATCACAGATGCCAGTCTTCAATTAATTCGAATAGCTGCATGTGACATGAAGAAACAGCTGAACATAGTAGATAAGACAAAGGCAATGGGCCCTGACATCATTCCTGTAATAGGACTGAAGACTTGTGTTGCACAAAAAACCGTGTCCCTGGGGAAACTGTTTCATTCCAGTTCCAATTCTAACATCTCCCTGGCAATGTGTAAAATTACTCAGCTATGTCCCGTTCCCTAACAGGGGAATAATTACAATCTGACCAATGACCACCCCCTCAGTCCCATCACGACAGTCAAATTGGTGGGAGTTATTTTTGACAGAGCTGTCAAGCAGCACAGAAATAGCCTGCTGAGTGTGGTTTCCGATAGGTCCCCATGTGGAGATGGTGCGGTTGTGGAAATGTCACTGGATTACTAATCCAGACCAAGGTAATGCGCTGGCAGTGGGTGGAAGTTAAAAACAATTAATAAATGTCAAGATCTAAAATCTGGGGTCAGCAATAGTGACCTTTAAGCCAATATCGATTGTAAACAGAATTTCCTTCTCCAATGTACTTTTAGGAAGTGAATCTCCCGTAATTTCCTGGGCTGGCCTAAAATTGACTCCAAAGACCCTGACATGTGATAAACATTTCACTGGTCTCTGAAACTGCCAAGCAAGGCGCTCATTTGTATCAAACTACTCCGAGGTCTGAAAGGATGAAACCGGACAGAACACCCGGCCCCAGCATCAGTGTCGGAAAAGGGAATGGGAACACAGTCCTGTTGACCCTGCAAAGACCTCCTTCCTAACATCTGAGAGTTTTTGACAACATTTACAGAGCTTTCCCACAGACGGCACAGAAACATCGGGAAAGGAGTAGGTCATACAACACATTGAGCCTCCCCCATTCTTGTTCATGGAAAAAAATCTCCTCAATGCACCTACCCCACATGATGTACATATCCGTTAATGTGAGTAACCTTGGGAAGCTGTAAAATAGGAAGTGCAGTAGTACGCTTGGTCCACTGAGTTTGCTACCCAACTCAATGTAATGATGATTGGCCCTTCATTTCCACACCGTACTCCTGCTCTCCCACCATCCCTTTACTTTCTCTAAACCCTTACATTCAGTGTCTCGGTTTCCAGGTGCGAGCGAATTCCCCAGGATCACCAGTCTGTGAGTGCAGCCAGTTATTCTCATCTCAATGCAGAGTGACCTGCCTGTACCTAATACCGTGGCCCCTTGTTTTAGACGTCCCAGACAGGGGAATAACCATCTCTGCTTCCAATCTGTCTCGCCCTGTCAGAATTTTGTATATTTCACTGCGAACTCCACTCATTTTCCTAAACTCCATTGAGTACTGGCCCAGTCACTCCAAACTCTGTTCCCACAACAAGCCTGTCTGGTGACCCTAAACTTTGCTTCCACAACAAGCCAGATATCAGTCTGGTCATCCTTCACTGCTCTCCCTCAATGTCAGGTTTGTCCTTTATTAGGTGAGGAGACCAAAACTGCACATAATGCTGCACAATGTTCGAGATGATATCTCACCAAGGCCCTGTACAGCTGCGGTAAGACAACCTTACTCCTGGACTCACATCGCCTTGAAATGGAGATCAAAACACCATTTATCTTCTTTACTGCTTTCTGTTTCTGCAATAGTGCTTTCAGCGACTGCTGTACAAGGAGATGCAGATCCTTTTCCGTGTTATAGCTCCCCACTTTCTGGTTGTATATACACTGGTCAGCATGCCAATGCCATTCCTAGTATTGGCATCTGGTTACAGAACTCACTGCGCTGCAGGGACCTCAGAGATTTATGCAGAAGGAAACAACAAAACGGAGCATAAGTCCCTTTGTAGATCAACATGTTTCAACCAATCCTTTTCACATGGTAGACTTCCAATTTATCGTTTCCACCAAAGGGCACACTGTCACCTCTATCCACATTGTTCTCATTCTGTCACGTGTTTACCCATTCACTCCACTTGTCTTAGTCTTCTTGGTGCATTTATACATCCTCCTCAACCACCCACAATCCCACATCCGTTAGTGCTGTCGGCAGGCTGGGATACATTGTATCTGATTCCAGCAACTAAAAGTTTAAAGGGCATTGTGAACAGCTGGGATCCCTGTGACACCTCAGCAACCGTCATCTGTTAATTTCTATTTCTGTATTTCGTGAATATGGGTGTCACTGGTGGGGCCAGCATTTATTGCCCGTCCCTAGTTGCCCTTGAGAAGGTGGTGGTGAGCTGCCTTGTTGAACACTGCAGTCTACCTGCTGTGGTTGACCTCCAATGCCATTAGGGAGGGAATTCCAGGATTCTGACCCAGCGACTGTGAAGGAGTGGTGATATGTTTCCAAATCAGGATGGTGAATGGCTTGGAGGGAAACCTAAAAATGATGGTATTTCCATAAATCTGCAGCCCTT
This sequence comes from Hemiscyllium ocellatum, assembly GCF_020745735.1. NCBI lineage: Eukaryota > Metazoa > Chordata > Chondrichthyes > Orectolobiformes > Hemiscylliidae > Hemiscyllium > Hemiscyllium ocellatum. Next base: position 472,606 of record NC_083449.1, read on the forward strand.
GTCCTTCTAAATAGACATGGTCGTGAGTTGGGAAGATGGTCTCTGAGGATCTTTGGTGAATCATTTTATTGCAGCTTTTAGATAGTAAAGCAGTGTTGCTGCTGCTGAGCGTTGATGGTGGAGCATTGTGGGTGAAGGGACAGTCAGATTGGTTGCTTTGTCCTGGATGGTATAAAGCTTCTTGAGTGTTGTTGGAGCTGCACTCATCCAGGCAAATTGGGAGTCTTCTATCACCCTTCTGACTGATGCAATGTAGACAATGGACAGACTTTTGGAAGTCAGGATGTGAGTTACTCGCCGCAGTATACCTAGCTTCTAACCTGCTCTTGTAGTTACTGTGTTTATATGGCGAGTCCAGTGAGTTTCTGAGCAATGGTTACCCACCAGGACTTTGATACTGGAGGATTCAGTGATAGAAACACCATTGAATGCCAAGGGGCAGGTTAGATTGTATTTTATTGGTGATGGTCATGATCTGACATTTGTGCGGCCTGAATATTACTTGCCACTTGTCAGCCTGGATACTGTCCAGATCTTGTTGTGTTTGAACATGGACTGTGTCAGTATCTGAGGAGCCACAGACGTTGCAGAACATTGTACAATCATTGACGAACATCCCCACTTCTGATCTTAAAATGGAGGGAAGGTCATTGATGAAGCAACGCTGAAGAAGTTTTCGGCTGAGGCCACTGCCCGAGGTACTCCTACAGACTTGTCCTGGAGCTGAGTTGACTGAGCTTTTTCAACCATGACCAACATCCTACGTGTCAGGTATGATTCCAACCAGCAGGGAGTTTGCCCTGATACACATTGAATCCAGTTTTGCTTACGCCCCTTGATGCCACACTTGGTCGAAGGCAGCCTTGATTTAAAGGGCTGTCATTCTCACCCCACCTCTGGAATTCAACTCTTCTGTCCATGTTTGAACCAAGGTAATGAGGTCAGGAGCAGAGTGACCCTAGGGGAGCCCAACCTGGGCATCATTGATCATGGTATTGCTGAGCAAGTGCTGCTTAGAAGCACTGAGACCTTCCACCACTTTACTGATGATCTAGAATAGGCTGATGGGGTGGTAATTGACCCGATTGGATTTGTTCTGCTTTATACATACAGGAGATACTTGGGGTACTTTTACACAAAATTGGGAAAAGCCATTGTTGTAACTGTATTGAAAAAGTTTGGCTGGGGCAGTGGCAAGTTATGGAGCACAAGTTTTCGGTTTGATTGCCGGAATGCTGTCAGAGTATGGACCTTTTGAGTATCCAGTATCTCCAACTTGAATTGGTTGATGACTGGTAACTGAATTGCTGAGGACCACTGGAGGGGGTTGAGATGGATCATCCACTCAGCATTTCTGTTTGATGATTGTTGCGAATGCATCAGCCTTATCTTATAAACTGAAGTGCTGGGCTCTTCCATCATGGAGGAAGGGGTTATTTGGGGAATCTCTTCCTCTAGTGAATTGTTTAATTTTCCCCAACGTTTCTCAACTAGATGTGGAAGGACTGCAGAGCTTAGATCTGATCCTTTGCTTGTGGGATCACTTAGCTCTGTCTATCACTTACTGTTTATGCTGTTTGGTCCACAAGTAGACCTGATTGGTGACTTCAACTGGCTGACACTTCATTGTCAGGTTTGCCTGGTGCTGCTCCTGCCATCCTGCTCACTCCATTGAACCAACGTTGATCCTCTGGCTTGATGGTAGTTGTTGTGAGGGGGATATGCCAGGTCATGAGGTTGTGTGGCTGTACAATTCTGCTGCTATTGATGACCCACAACACCTTATGGACACCCAGACTTCAGCTGCTAGATACTGTTCGACTTTTGCCCTATTTAGCACCATGATGGTACCACCCAAAATGGTGGAGGTTATTCTCAATGTGAAGCTGTGACTTTGCCTCCACAATGACTATGCGGTGGCCACTCTTACCGATACTCTCATGGACAGATACTTCTGCAACTGGCAGATTAGTAAGGCTGTGGTCAAATATGTATTTTCCTCTTGTTGGTTTCTTCACCACCTGCTGCAGAACCACTCTAGCAGTTATATCCTTTGGGACCCGGCCAGTTCGATTATTGATGATGTAACTGAGATACACTTGGAGGTGGACATTGAAATCCCCCACCCAGAGTACATCTTGCGTCCGTGCTACCCTCAGTGCTTCCTCCAAGTGTTGTTCAACATAGAGGAGTACTGATTCTTCAGTTGAGCGAGGCTGGCACATGGTAATCAGCTGGAGGTTTTCTTTCCCATGTGTAAACTAATGCCATGAGACTTCATGGGATACGAAGCCACTGTTGAGGATTCCCAGAGCAACTCCCTTCCAACTGTATCCCACTGTGCCACCACGTCTGCTGTGTCCGTCCTGCTGATGAGACAGGAGATATCCGGGGAAGGTGATGGGGTGTTTGGGACATAGTCATTTTCACAGAATCATACCTTACGGACAATGTCAGGCTATTGCTTGACGAGTCTGTTTATTTCTATTCACTGTTTCCTGCCAGCTGTCCCATTCTAGAAACATGTCCATACATTAGCCCCAATCCACTGAGGTTTGATTTTGCAAACTGGGCTTGGAGCTTTACCAAAATCTTTCTGAAATTCAACATGTTTTACATACATTGCTTCTTTTTTCATTTATCTCCCAGTCTGTTTCATAAACACAATTCTATTACTTTCAGTCCCAATAATTCCCCCTAAACCATTTGCTTACTATGTTCTATGTTCCCTGTGCTATGTCATGTTCCCACACCAGACTTGATTTTCCTTGTATTGTTAGAAAGTTCTGTGAAGACAGAACTGAAGTAGTAGCTTCATAGTTCTGCCATTTCCCTGTTCCCCATTCTCCATTCTCTGGTTTTAAACTGTAAGAAAACTGCACCTGTTTTTCCATATTTCTCACATTGACATAATTTAACAAGTTATTACAGTTCACTCTTATAACCCTCGTGAATGTACTCTTCACAAACTCATCAATTCCTGCCTTAAACTGCTCAATAATTGACGTTGCACACCATTCACTCAGAAGAGCATCGACTCTGTGCCAACAGAAGTACAGCACGATCTATACTAGTCTCACTTTCCTACACCAGACCCATAGCCTGGAATGTTATGACACTTCCAAGTACTAGTCCAAGTACTTTTTTTACGATTGTGAGGTTATCTGTGATAATTGCCCTCTCAGGAAGTAATCCCAGAAACCAAAAAATGTGTAAATCCTCTCTGAACCTCAAACTTTTCACTTAAAAAGTGTGCTCCTTTGTTCTCGACCCTCTGACTAAAAGAAACAGTTGCTGTCTATCCACCCTGTCCGTGTCGCTTATAATCTTATCATTCTGAATCACTGACCCCTCAGCTTTCTCTGCTCCAAAGTAAGCAACCCGAGCTTATCCAGCTTCTCTCCAAAGCTGATATGCTCCATCTCAGGGAACATCCTAGTGACTCACCTCTGTACCCTCTCCAGTACAATCACATCCTTCCTGGAATGTGGCTCCCAGCACTCCATACAGTACTCCATTTTGGCCGAACCAAAGACCTGTATTGCTCTTATAATCTACGTCCTGATTAGGAAACACAGCACCCAAGGTCCAATTCTTAACTAGTCCATTACCCTGTCCAGTCACATTCAGGGATGTGTGGAGAAGCACACTCTGAGGTTCCCAGTGTGCTGCATTCATTGAGTCCGCCCTGCCTGGTTCCTTCCCTAAACTGCATCACCTCATATTTATCAGGGTTACATTCTATCTGCCATTGATCTGCCCATCTGACCATTCCATCTGCATCTTCCTGTAACTTAAGGCCTTCCTCCTCACTGCTAACCAGCCAGCCAATCTTTATGTCAAACATACACTTACTTATCACACCTCCTCTATTCTCCACCTAGCCCCCTCCACATTCACATCTTTCTTTTATGAATAACACAAAGAATAAGCGACACAGCACTGATCCCTGTGGTGCACCAGGGGACGCTGGTCTCCAGTCACACAAACAGCCTTCTCCCACCACCCTCTGTCTCCTGCCATGAGACAATTTTCGTTGTAACTTGTCAGGTTATCCTTTATATTGAGATTTTACATTATTTTTCAGTTTCCCAGGTGGAAATGTGTCAAAGGCCTTCCTACAAAACTAAACAATCGACCTCCTCAAACTAATTCAATCAAACCCATTGGATGTGACTTCCTTCTGATAAAGTCATGATGATTTTCCCTGATCAAACCTTGTGACTCTGATTGGAGTTCAATTTTCTCCTTCCCTATTTTCTCCAGTAGTTTCCTTAACAGTGATCTAATACTCGCTCGTCTATAGTTCCCTGGTCTATCTCTCCCACCCTTACTGTGAAGTGTAATCGTATTAGCAGTTCTCCAGTTCTGCGGCACCTCCCCTATGGTGGAGATCCATTCACCCAAACAGCCGCTTGTGACGCAACTCATTCAGACATGGAAATTGGTCCAAATTTACAGAACAAAACCTCAAATCCCTGCTCATGCTTTCCAGTCCATCTTCTTGAATTCTGTACCTGCCTCCTCCTTCTCCCAAGTAAAATAGATGTGATGGTCTCATGTTACAATCCATCAATGTTCTCCAGCTTGACACACAGGTTGCCTCTTTGGTTTCTAATGGACACTAACTGTTTGCTGATTATTATCTTCTACTTGTCCGTGTCGAATATCGTGGGATTCTCCTTTTTCTCGCCTACTTGTACTTCTCCATGTCCCTCTGTTATTCAGTACTCGCTATGTTTCTAAGTTTCACTGCAATCACCTCTCATGTTTTGAAATTCGAGATCACAGGCTGAGTTTCCACATCAGACAATCTTGCCATTTTAGTGATTAATCTGGATAATCATTTTAGGGATTAATCTGGATAGTACCTTTTGCAGTTCCTCTATAGTCAATATATTCTTTCTGATATTGGGACTCCGAACAATACACAATACTCTCAGGTTAGTCTCAACAACACTCGATGCAATTGGTTCACTACATCCTCTATATTCCAATTACATTCACAAGAATGTAAACCTAAGTTTTACTGTCCCATTTGCATATGTTTTTCCCGATACTTTTCGCTTTAACTTTTTTTATGAGCTTACTCTGTGAGTTCTTATAAAAGAGCTCCTGAATATCCAACTCCACGTTATCCATTGTTTCTTCATTGCCTATGTCTCCAAGAATCATCTTCAAACCATTCCAAATAAAGTTTGCCACTTCTGCCTTTCCTTTCATCGAAGCATTATCATACTCCCCAGTTATGTTATTTCCTTCTAAGAATCTATTAGCATGTTCTTTGTAATTGAGTCCAACAGACACCCGAACACGGATAACAAGTTACTGGTCTGTAGTTCACCACTCTCCATCTTCATCCTTTCTTAAACTGTTGGATAGTATTTGTAACCTTTATCTGATCCATATTGGCTAAATGCCTTTCGGGAATGTGTCGGAAAATAAAGTGAAAACGCACGATGCAATTAACATGTCTATTGCTGCTTCCTCTGAAATTCTTGTCTGAACTACATCTAGGCTGTCAGATTTATAAATACTCAATCCAACTTTCTTTTCAAAGATGACCTCAACATTGATAAGAATGATGTAAGACTTTATTTACAGAATTCCCATGGTCACTTGGTATTTCTGGCAGAATTTCTGGACATTCTTCCATGATTTCCCTTTGATTTCTCTGTTCTCTGCAATAAATTATCCTGAATGCACACCAACTGTTCCACATTTGACCTAGTTTTTATTTTTCTTTCATACATTGATAGACGCTTTTTTAGCAGTCTTTATGTGTTTCTTTCATTTGCACGCTTTTTCTCTTTTTGATTTTCTTCTCAGTTTCTTGGTCATCCTTTGCTGGGTCCTACATTTCTCTGAATCCACTGGCTTACTGCAACACTTGGCATTTTTCTAAGCTGCCTCCGTTCATCTAATAGGTAGATGAAGGTGGGGTTGAAAGTGATAGTCGGAGAGGAGGGTGGACCAGATTGATAGGAAGGAAGGTGGACACATAGGAAAGTTCAAAAGTGCAGTGCTGACTTGGAAGGTTGGAGTCGGATAAGGTGGGATTAGGGGAAATGGGGAAATGGGGAAATCCACTATGATCCCGTGCGGTTGGAGGGTCCCAAGGCAGAGGAGGAGGCTTTCTTCCTCCAGGCTTCTGGTGGCTGGGGTTTGGCGATGGAGCAGGCCCAGTGTCCTCATGTCCTTGGCAAAGTGGGAAGGGGAGTTAAAGTGCTCAGCCACAAGGCGTTGGAGTTGCTCAATGTGGCTGTCCCAGAGATGTTCTCTGAAATGATCTACAAGTTGACCTCCTGCCTCGCCAATGTAGAGAAGACCACATTCGGTTTAATGGATGTAGTAGATGAGGCGTTCTGTCTCCCTTTGTCACCGATCACTTTCAACCCCCACCTTCTACTACCTACCGCAATCCCAGCTACCTCTCCCCTGCCTCACCCCCTTCTCATTTATCCCTCAGCCCCCTTGGCCCATAAGCTTCATTGTGATGAAGGGCTTATCCCGAAACATCGATTTATCTGCTGTCAGTATGCTGCCTGACTGTGCTTTTCCAGCACCACATTCTTCGACTCAGATCTCCAGCATCTGTAGTCCCCACTTTCTCCACACACCTTGATAGCTTGCCTGACTCAGATTTATAATGGTTACTTCAAATACACAAAAAAGAAAACAATACATTGTGGTTACTTTTCCCAAAAGGTCCTTGACAGCAACATTTTCAATTAGCTCTTCTGATCACTCAACACCAATTCCTAAATAACCTTATCTCGAGCTCAGTGCTCAACATAATGTTCATGTAAACCATCTCACACGCGGTCATGAAATCCATTTTCCCCAGAATTTGTATTCAATTGGGTTAACACAGTTTAGATATAACTTAAACAGTACATTATTACTGCAATAGCCACAGACGTGTATATCTCACTTTCCTGTTTTATAACATGTCCAGCATTTGTATTGCAGCTTTCACTTTGATATATAACTCCCATCAATGTTTGCTCCTCCTTGCTGTTTTTGCGCTCCACCTACTAGATTCTGTGGAATCTGAGTGACGTGGCCTCTGTGGAGATTAATGGCAGAGATCATCTCGCCACATCATTTATGATCTTCTCAAACTTTAATTTCTCCAGGTGTCCCGTTATGCTGATGGAGTAGAGAAGGACAATGATCTTCCAACAATGCTCTACGTTCCTCCAGAGAGCTGAGACTGCTCTAACCTGGGTGGGAACCTTACAACAGGCTGGTAAAGTGTTGCTGCTGCTGAAAAGGGAGATCACATCTGGAGTACTGTGTACAGATTTAGTCTCTTCAATGGAGAAAGAATGTTGTTATATTGGAAGCAGCGCAGAGATGGTTCCCTCAACTGATTCCTGCAATGAAGGGGCTAGCTTATAACGAAAGGATGATCAGGTTGACCCAGTAGCCATTGGAGTTTACAAAAAATAAAGATGATTTTATTTCAACATAGACAACAAGTGAAGCAAATTACACAGATAGTGGAGGAATCCATTCCGTTCTCACGCCTTTTACACAGGAACAACAGGAGGATATTCAGGCCTTCGACCCTGTTACACCAAAACAGGACATGGCTCTTCAGCCCCTGGAGCCTGATATACATTTACAGAAGGAGGCCAATCAGCCCCTCGAGCCTATAACACTGAACCCAGAGTGGGCCATGCTGCACCAGTATCCTGTTAAACAACAACAGGATCAGTTCATTCAGCCTCCTCAGGTCTGTAACATAGGAACTGGAAGAGGCCACACGGTGACTGCAGATTGTTACACTGGGATAACAGGAGGCCATTCAGACCCATCGAGCCTATTGCAAGGGAATTGAATAAGGATAAAAACTATCTGAGACTTCTTTCATGAGAAAGGAAGAGGTAATTTAGACACGTGTCTGTTGTATGGGAACAAGAGAAGACCAATCAATCTCTCAGTCCCATCTCCGGGATACATGAGGAGACCGTTCAGTATTTCCACCTGTTATGGAGAAGTATGAGAAGACCCATCAGCCCCTCAAAATGTTACACAGCAACGGGAAGATTCCATAATCTCCCAATCCTCTAACACATCAACAGGAGGAGGTCATTCTGTGCTTGGAGGTGACACCAGAAAGACGTCAGCCCATCCAGTTTGTGTACCAGTAGGACGATGAGTCCAGTCAGCCACACATGCCTCTTACACAGCAATTGGAGCGGATCTCTTAAAAACTTTTGCCCATTAAACAGGAATTCAAAGAAAACGTGAAGGTTTTCGAAAGGGAAGTACTTATAACAAATGTATGCATTAGTGAGTAAAACGTAACGATAAAACTATTGTAATTTAAGGCAATTATTAGAATCCATTGTTGAGGACATTTGCAAAGTTAAACCACAATCCATCGGCGTCAACAGGGTTTTACAGGATAAATCAGGTTTGAAGTGTTTGCTTGAGTTTCTTAAAGATGAGACCAACAGGGTGGACAGTGGGAATCCTGAAGGTGGAAAATATCTGGTCTTCGGGAGGGCATTGGATGTATCATTTCTCCAAAGAGTAAGTGGCAAGATCAGACAACATGGGTTTAGGAGTAATTTATTAGATTGGATGGAGAATTGGTTCACCAACAAAATGCAGTTAGATGGAATAAATGTCTCATTTTCTTTTGGCAAATGTAATTTGTGGGGTGCCATTGATTTCAGTACTCGTGCCTCAACCATTTGCGATCGATAGTATTACTGTACTCAATTGACTGGATAAAAAATGCGATACCACATTTTCAGATTACACTAACATCGGTGACAAATTACTTCGGAATGAGAACCTTTTACCGCTAATGGAGTCAGGTGTTACTAGGGGACATAGCTTTAAATTAAGGGGTGGTAGGTATAGGACAGATGTTAGGGGTAGATTCTTCACACAGCGGGTTGTGAGTTTATGGAATGCCCTGCCCGTATCAGTGGTGAACTCTCCTTCTTTATGGTCATTTAAGCGGGCATTGGATAGGCATTTGGAAGTTATTGGGCTAGTATAGGTTAGGTAGGATTCGGTCGGCGCAACATCGAGGGCCGAAGGGCCTGTACTGCGCTGTATCCTTCTATGTTCTATGTTCTATGTTCTATAATGCAAGAGATTGTGAGAATATATGGATAGGTTGGGTGAATGGGCCAACATTTGGCAAGGAAAATTAAAGTGAATAAGTATGGGGCTATTCACGTTGGCCAGTATAATAGAAAGACAAATTGTTATCTAAATGGAGGGAAACTTCAAAGTGCTCAGGTGCAGAGGGATCTGTGTGTCTGTTTGCATATCACAGAAAACATGCATGCATGTACTGCAAGTAAGGAGATATGCAAGCATAATTTCAGTGTTTATTCATAAACGGAGAGAGTAGAAAGATAGGGAGTGTTGGTGTATCTATGCAAGGCATTTGTGAGGTTGCAACTGGAGTACAGTTTGGGTGTCCTGCAGAATGAGGTATTTCCATTGGAGGCAATTCAGAAGAGCTTTTTAGATTTATTCTATATTTGAAGTGTTTGTACTATGTGGTTAGCACTGCTGCCTCCCAGCGCCAGAGACCCGGGTTCAATTCCCGCCTCAGACGACTGACTGTGTGGAGTTTGTATGTTCTCCCCGTGTCTGCGTGGGTTTCCTCCGGGTGCTCTGGTTTCCTCCCACAGTCCAAAGATGTGCGGGTCAGGTGAATTGGCCATGCAAAATTGCCCGTAGTGTTAGGTAAGGGGTAAATGTAGGGGTATGGGTGGGTTGCACTTCGGCGGGTCGGTGTGGACTTATTGGGACGAAGGGCCTGTTTCCAGACTGTTATTAATCTAATCTAAAACTTATGAAGAGAAATTGAGCAGTTTAGACAGAAACCCTCGAGTTTATAAGAACGAAAGGAGATCTCATTGAGGTCGGTAAAATGTTAAAAGTAATTGAAAGTGTAGATATGGAGTGGATTTTTTTCACTGGAACAATCTACAACAGGAAACTAGAGTTTTAGGATGGAGAGGTGGCAGGAAAGTGGAACAGAGGCCGCGTTGACATCAGCCTAATCGACGGGTTGGATTCCTCACGGATGTACCTTGTTCTTATTCAACTCTTCGACTGTGTTACCCAGGAATGGGGGAGGACTGTGTATCATACAGGAAGCAGGAACTCAGGATAAATCAGTTTTAGAGAGAACGTAACCAATCGGGTCACACAGTGACCAGCGCTGTGTTCTCAACTATTTACAGTCTATATTAATGATCAGGAGGATGGAACAGATATGCAGGTGCTGAGTTCGGTGATGTCGCCGTTGTAAGCAAGAGATTACTTTATGAAGAGAGGGTGGAGAGTCTGCAAATAGATTCAGAGAGGTAAAGGCAATCGGTAATAGTTTGGCAGGTGGAAAGTAACATGATATAACCTGTCATTTCATTTACAGGGATAATGGAAATCAGTATGTTACTGAAATGGAGAGGGATAACAGGATATAGTAATACTGTGTACTGGGGACGTTCACTCAGACCCGTTCAGACTTAGTAGAGTTTGCTTCATCCCTGATCACCTGCTCCTTGACGCTCCAAGTGACGCCATTGCTCTCCATACACATGGAATACTTTGATGTGGTTGATTGGTGGTGGGGATGGTGCATCAAGGGAACGACCTTTGTCCAATATATATTAATTTCATTCTATGTGGAGACCCGATGACCATGGGAATGGCTGATAGTTTCTGAATGAAGAGGCCTTGACTGATGCCAGGACAGTGGGTATTCACCAACATGATATACTATGCATGGGCGCGCTGCAACGTTAATAGAGAGAGAGAGATCTTTCAGTTCCTCTACCTCTCCCCATTGACATGGGGTACTCTGCAGATGCCATGTACACCACCAGGAATCCCACTATTTTGGATACACATGGCAGCTCCCTGCTGTGGGAGAAACAATGTATTTACCGCATCCATCATATATATCCTCCATCATAGAATGGTGACATTGATGTTGAGATACTGGGAGATGATGGATTTGCCATCTACTATGCCTGGAAAGTTCTGGATCATAGAAGTTGAATGAAACTGTGATCCTAACAGCCCCTGGCAGCACCATCCTCCCCGTGGTGTGAAGCTGCAGGTCGTGTTGTTGGAGGTAACACCGCTCTGCGACAAGCTCCTTGTTCAGTCAGGGTCCCTCACACTCTGCTCCTGGGTTAAGTGTAGCTTGGGAAGCCGTTCCTGGAAAACCCGGGCGGATACAGCAGGTCCCTTTCCCCCGACACACTCACTCCGTGGTTTCTGAGCTTCCCCTCTCTGTAGCCTCTGCTCCATTTGTTGTTAATTTGGGGATGATGTATTGAAGCTTCCAAGCCTTCTGGGATTCCCAGCAGCTTCTGAATACTGCAGCTAACATCAAAACGCGGAATCCTAGTCTGGGAGCGCTTTCCATTGTTACCACCGTTTTAATAAAACCTAAAGACTTTCTCAGTTATTTACTTGGACTGTTTTCAGACAGCAGTTCCGCAGCTCTGCCTTTAAAACCACTCTTCAAAAAAACCCAAGAGAAAATAATCTTTTTATATGGATACGGTCCTCACAACTCCACCTTTAATAAAATAATGCATCAATATACAAAGATGGATTCACTTTAGACCTCCTAATCTTCTTCTATTAGTAGACTGCAATGCATATATATTACATTGACTCTGAGCATACAAAAGTTCACAACTAGTTTCGATTTCAGTCATTTTGCTCCGGCCACAGAATCCTTTGACTTTCTTCATCCAAGTCTCCACAACGTGTCAAAACTTAGGTTTTCTCGCCCACTCACCCGTATAATTTCAAACTGAATGGCAGCAATAGTAAGCTCAATCGAAACAGACTGGTGTTTTTCTCCCTAAACTTCTGCAAATACTTTACCGGGTCACGATCAGTGATAAAGCTTTGTCTCAGGTATGTTATTTGAAATTTAAACGCTGAAATGTTGTAACGACAACATCAAGCTCAAGGCCTCCTGGAAACTCCAACCACACGTTACATAATGGAGCACTTCTCATCTCTCCAATAGTCCTTCTGAATGACATAGCTCCTCATGTCTCAGCATAAAAGAATTACATACTTCTATACCTCTTAATGCTGTAACCTCTTTACCTGCTACTCCTGGCCTATGCCAATAAACCTTACTTTCACAGGTATGTGTTTTAAGAAAATCTCGCACATTCTTCTCAATATCTCACAGAAACCAAACTTTGATTTCTGAACCCAATCATCATCATCAGCCATTTCAGTTCTAATCTTGCCGTTTAAATTATCTGCTCTTCCACACGAATTCTCACGACTGCAGGAGAATTGCTGAACTTCTCCAAAATAAGAATCTCTCTAAGAGTGTCATAGTCTTGTTCTGTTTTTAATACCCTTACACACCTTTCAAAATTACTTTGTTTTATCCCTTCAAATTCAATGTGCGTTTAACCAGGCACCCGTTTTTAGATTCCTGAAATGCTGTATGTCGGCTTCTGGCACAAGCTGATATGCACTTCAGATGGCTTTCTTCACTACCCCATACTGGCCAGTTACCTCCTCCAATAGGGATGTCAATACCCACCAGCGCTGATTGGATCAACTAAATCCACATAGTCACTGACCACTGCATTCGTTTAGCCATTTCTAAAATGAAATTCAAAATGCTTCCCCATCCTTCTCATCAAATTTAGATAATGCCTGGATATATTTAAACAGAACCCAATCAGGCCATTGGCGACTATAGGGTTGCTCAACCTCACTATTGTCCTCATCCAGCCAACCGTCTACCTTCATCTCCGCCTTCTATGTCAACTTTCCTCTTGAATTGCTAACTTTTGAAGTTGAAACTCTCTACTTTTCTTCTCTATTTCTTCTTCATTTCCTTTTCTTTTATTTCTACTTTTCATCATAATTCAACCTGTTTCCATTCCTTCTCATCTTCAAAGTGCCTCATTTGAAATTGAATTCCAGCCATTTCCAAAGAGTCTGATGCCTGTTCCACCAAATGTAATTGCTAAGCTATTGCTGTAATTATCTCTCATTTTCTCACAGACAATCGTAACCCCAAGTCTAGCATGTCTGTCAATTGCTACAGCTTTGCCTTCATTACCTTTTGTAAAATCCTCAATTTTACTTCTTCCACACCCAGAGAACGCTTAGTGACTGAAAGAATCTTTATTCACAAAACACTGTTTAAACCAACCGAATTCAACATCCGCAACAAAAGACACTAACAACTACCAAACGCACCTTTGAACCCAATAGTCTCCCGTTGCATACTATCCACTGTCTGCACGAGACTATTCTGGTTGCTCTGATTTCCTCCCACAATCTAAAGATGTGCATGTCAGGTGAATTGGCCAGACTAAATTGTTTGTAGTTTTCAGAGATGTGTGGGCTAGGGGTCTTTGCCGGTGTAAATGTGTAATAATAGGGTCGAGGAATGGGACTGGGTAGGTTACTCTTCGTAGGGTCGGTGCGGACTTGTTGGGTCGAATGGCCTGTTTGCACACAGTAGGGATTGTAATTCTAAATCCAATTTGGTATTGTCGATTTAGGACCAGCCAAGGGTCCCCAGTTTGCTATAGACCAACTAAATGCCTCAAACTATTTTAAGAAGGTAGCTTGGATGGCAACCTTTCCTTATTTTAAAGGTAGATGTGAAGTGGGTGTTTCAGATGTGATGCTACTAGTCAAACCACTCACCATTAATTAAAACACAATATTCTTAAACACTCTAATGAAATCTATACACAATGAAGAGGAATCTAGAATAATTTAGCTATTGGAAACCTTAACCGAATAATGGGTACAGTACCTTCTACAAATGAACTGTTACAATATACTAACATCCCATAAACATACCCCTTGGCAAAAAGGAACATTCAGAAATACATTCTTGCATACAGTTCTCCAATCCAGGAGGAAATAGCATCAAGTGATGTTTCAAAGAGAGTAGCAGCTAGGAATAATTTACTAAAACTTCCAACCCTTCTGGGACACCAAGCGCCTGATGACTGCTACAGCTACAAGGAAAAATCTTGACAGCCTGGTCTGTGCCAGCTGGCCATTGTTTTTAATATTTATTGAAAAACCTAAAAGCCTTGTAAGATATTTACTTGAGCCCTTTTTAGTAGTTAGTTTGACCTTTAAGACCTCTTACTTTAAAATGGAGAAAATAACATTTTTTTAAAAAAAAGTGACAGCATTGTCACATAATTTAGATGCCTGGTCCTTTACTCAGTGGCCTTCCTCGTGTTACTGATCGCAAGGTCATCTGAGCGGGACAAACACAGGTACAGTCCAACTTACAAGGATGCGTCTCATAACATCTAAATCATGCCTGACCATGGACCATCACATGGGATATAACAGGAAGTGAACAACAACTTGATACACGCCATTTAACTGTTTCTGAGCTACACAATGCCAGCTCTCAATACACTAGGGAGCCAAATCCCAAGGCCAGGGAAAGATACAGATGGACAGAGAGATTCACATTAAAGACAGAAACAGACAGTTAATTAACTGAGAAATGTTGTGGAAGTATAGGGAAAAAGACAGGGCGGTGGGACAAACTGCAGAAGTGAGATCTTCGAGAGTAAAATTACAGGGAATAGAACATTGAATAAAGGCATTGCCAGATAAGATGAAATGGTTTGTTACATCAAATTCTGAACCTGCTTCATAGAACACCACAAACAACATAAACTGGGACAAGATGACAGCCCAGCATGGAGGGCTGTGCAGACCATGCTAGTGTGTTGCTCAGTAAACTGCACTATTTGCCTAGCATGGAGTGTATTGCAAACTTTACTACCTTATGCTAACTATACTCGCATCAGTTACTGCCTACAATGGGAAGGTTTGCTCTCTCTGTATGTGTGCTTTTTGTGTGTGTGTTGATCAGAGACTGAGGGAGAGTGTGTGCGCATGCGCGTTTGGCGTGGCTGAATGCGAAACTCATTGTTTGAGAAGGAACGCACATGGAGGATTTTATTTTAATTATGAACACCTGGCAGGCTTTTTATTAATCAACAAAGAGAATGAGAAAAGTTTCGTGGATAGATACGGTAAAGTGCTTGAGAATGTTAAAATAAAGGCATTGCCAGACACAATAGCAAGATACATCGGCGTGCACATGAATGACAGATGGATGGGAGTTTGGTGTGAGTTCGAAACAGATTTGCTTCGGCAGGTTTGAAGCCGGGAGTCAGCAGCAGATTATTGGCTTCATTAAGACTGTACTTCATAGCTCAAGATTCAAACAGCAGATGGAAATAAACCAGTGAGATATATTCTGGATTGGTGAGTATTTCAAGTTAGAAATGGTCAGGGAATGGTGTCAACAATCAGCTCATAGTCAAAGGGATCTCCCACAGTTGTGGCTTGTTTGCTTCAGCTGCAGATATTGGCCAGGGATGTGAAGGAAACAGTGGAAGGAAGTGGAGTTTGTAACCAGAACAGTAGACAGTGACCTCCATACTTTTAATATTTAAAAAACAAAGGCAATGATACAATGCATTGCCATTCTCCGCTGAAACTGAGTAGAGACCCGTGAGTAACAATGTCAGAGCAGAGAGGGAGACAGTAATTGAACACGTTCATAGATGTAGTTAGTAGTGGTCTGTCGAGTGAAAGTCTGAATTCAAAGTTTCAACAGGAGCAATAATAGTGGCAAGAAGTGTAGACTATATGAAATAACAATAATAAAGTCATAACTGGTTTATAGAAAACAAAATCTGGACAGTGACACTTACCAGGAACACCAACGATAGCCAGGAAGGGATAATAAAAGAATTGAATAATAAGAAGAGCGCAATAGATCTGCGATGATAATGGCCACCAATCAAATGCAGAAAGATAACAAACATAATCGGATAAGCGCCTGTCTATTGCTGGAATATTCCAGTCTGATGTTCTCAGAGTCTGCTCCATTTTTGGAATATTCCAGTCTAATGTTCTCAGATTCTGATCTCTCCTCCCCCTCCCTTTGGATCTGCTGATCCCTGTCAGTGCTGTCGGTGATGCTCCCGCACATTTTATGGGATAACACATTGAACAGAGCCCATTTATCATTAAAAGATGGATACTCTTCACTGAGATAATTAAAATCCATGGAGACTGGCATTAATCACAGTCACTGAACAAATAGGATCAGTAACCAGTTCCATACATCACTTTTCATATCACTATAAAAGGGAACATTTACTGGTTTTGGATGGAATGGATGAGGGTTGCTGAGAGATTGACCATAAATCTTTCAATCTTTTTAATCTTGTCTTCCTTGTGTATGAGAGTATTAACAGGACCCTGCATGTGTCTATATATGCTCCCCTCTGTTTATGAAAGGAGACAGTTATAAAATAACAGATTGGTTGCATAAAAAATAAGACGGGTGGGCAAGTTTCTAGATACCTGAACACAAAGTACGGTACTTATTGACCAGTGTGAGGCTACTGCTAGTTTTAATGCCCTTTATCAAATCCTTTCATGACCTTGAGACAGACCATTGAGAGTGCTGCTCAGGAACATGCCAAAACAATTCTGTTCCTATGAACGTCTTGCAGAGGGATAAGAGAAGACCATTCAGCCCATATCAGCCTGTTGCTACTTGCAAAGGTGGAAATTGGAATATTGGCACATTTTGCCAACAGAATCATTCAAAACAAAGAACTGTGTCACTGCAGCAGTATGAGGTGTTACTGAGAGGGCACCTGGAGTACATTGTGTTGTGTGTGTTTTTGTAACTGAGAAGGGATGGACGTCCATTAAATACTGGTTACCGGCTGTTCGTAATCCTTGGGTTGCTGTGACATTTAATGTCTCGGGTCTGTTACACCGGGACGTGAGGAGGCCATAAAGCCTCTCGAGTGTGTTATATAGGAACAGAAGGAGGCCAGTCAGCCTCTCAAGTCTATTACAGAGGGACAGGAGGAGGTCATTCAGCCTTTCCAGTCTGTTAAAGAGGGCTAGGTGGAGCCAAGTCAGCCTCTCGAGCCTGTTTCAGAGGGGCAGGAAGTGTTTATTTAACGATCAAGTCTGTTACGCATAAATATTAGTTTTAAAGTAGTTGTGGAATAGGAAAGACCTGATGTAAACATTAAAGTTCTAACTTTGAACAAAGCCAATTTTGAAAGTGTTAGGTGAGCCCTGTAAAAGGGTGATTGGAATACCCTATTCACAGCTAAAGGGATGGTTGGAAAATGCAATACCAACAAAACTTGGTTTCGTAGAGTCCAGAGCCAACGTGTTCCTATTAGTGAGATGGGCAAAGCTCGTGGGTGCAGTGAGGGCTGGATGGCTAGATATATTGATGCTTAGTTCAAGGTAAGGAAGGAGGCATATGTCAGGTAAACAGAGCTGAGATCAAGTGAATCCTGAGACGAGTATACGGAGAGTAATTGTATAGTCAATGGGGAAATTGGGCCAGAAAAATGTGGACATGAGATGGTTTTAGAAATCGGTTTAACGAGGCATTGAAGAAATTCTACAAATCCTTTAATGGCAAAAGATTAGCTAGGTACAGAATATGGCACCTTAAAGATCAGTAAGGCTACCTATGTGTGGAACCACAGGAGATGGGAGGGATATGAAACAAGTATTTCTCCTCAGTAGTTAGTGTGGAGGAGGTTACAAGAGCGAGAGATTGAAGAAATATATAATGATGTCTTGAAAAGAATCCGTTTTATAAATCCCTGGGACCTGATCCCAGAAGATTGTGGGAAGCTAGGAAAGAGACTGCGCGCCTTTGTCTGATATATCTGTATCATTAATTTCCACAGGTAGGGTGCCAATAGACAGGACAGCTCCTAACATAGTATCATTATTTAAGAAAATAAGGAAAAAACAAGTAAATATAGACTGGTGAGCCTGACGTCAATGGTGACTAAATTGTTGGAGGGGATTTTGAGGGAAAGGATGTATAAGCATTTGGAAATACAAGGACTGAAGAGGGCTTTGTACATTGGAGATCACATCTCATTGACTCGGTGGAATGTTTGAGGAAGTGATGAAGATGATCGATGAAGGCTGGACAGTGGAGGTTGTCTTTATGGAATTCAGTAAGAAAGCCAAAGTGTTCTACATGGTAGACTGGTTAGCAAGGTCAGACTGCCTGGGATCCAGGGAGAGCTGCCATTTAGATCCAACATTTACTTGAATATCAGAGACAGGACGTGACAGTGAACATTTGTTCATTAAACTTGGAGACCTGTGACTAGTGGCGTGCCGCAAAGATCAAGACTGGGTACATTGCCTTTTGTTACTGATACAAATAATTTGCACTTGAGTATAGGAAGTATGGTCAGTAAGTTTGTAGATAATTCCAAATTTGGTGGTGTAGTTGACAGTGAAGAGTGATATCTCAGAATACCATGGGGCAGTGATTAGGTGAGTTGAAGATTGGCAGATGGAGTTTATTATAGATAAATGTGAGGTGTTGTATTTTGGCAAGAAAGATCAGGGCAAGACATACAGGTAGAGCCCTTTAGAAAGTTGCCCATCTGGGAGAACTCCATAGAAATTATAGAATCCGTACAGTGAGGAAACAGGCTATTCGACCCATCGAGGCCACACCGACCATCTAAACAGTATCCCATTGGATTACCCCCTACTCTATCCCTCTGTTCCTGCATTTCTCATGGATAATCCACCTCTCCTACACATCCTGGGCACTCTGCGCAATTTAGGATGGCCAATCTACCCTTACCTGTATATCATTATACTGTCGGAGGAAAGCATAACACCCGGAGGAAACTCACACATTCATGGGGAGAATGTACAAACTCCACACAGTCAGTCATTGAAGGATGTAATTAAATCCAGATCGCTGCCCTGTGAGGCACCTTGTGGTTAAAGTTCTCAGTTCCTTGAAAGTGCCGTCACAGGTAGACAGCACAGTGAATAAGGTACTTGGTGATCTTCCCTTTAATGGTGCGTGTTTTGAGTCTAAACATTTGCATGACGTGTTGCATTTGTACAGGACATTGGTTTGGCCACTTTTGCAATATTGCCTTTAATTCTGGTCACCCTGCTGTCGGAAAGCTGGTGGCAAACTTGAAAGTGTGCAGAAGAGATTTAAAAGAATGTTTCAGGTGTTGGAGGGTTAGAGTTACAGGGAGAGTTTGAATAGGCTGGGACTATTTTCAAGTGTTGAGGCTGAGGGGGGGGGGCCTGAAAGACGTTCATAAAATCATGAGGGGCATAGATAAGGTCAACAGTCAACGTATTTTCCCCAGGACAGGCGAGTCCAAAATTAGAAGACAAAAGTTTCAGGTGAGAGGAGAAGGATTTTAAAAGGGACATGTGGGACAATATTTTCACACAGAGACAGTTGTGTGTATGGATTGAACAGCCAAAAGAGGTGGTGGAGGTAGGTACAGTTACACCATTAAAAAATGCATTTGGATAGATACATACATGGGAAGTGTTTAGTGGGAGATGGTAGAACTGCTGGCAAGGGGGACGAGATTAATTTAGGATATTTGGTCGGTATGGATGACCAGACTGAAGGATCTTTTCCGTGACGTACATCTCTGAGAGTCTATTGACTGTTGAGTGTTTAGCATGGAACAGGAGGAGGCTATTCAGCTTCTGAATACTGTCAGTCAGCTTGTTTGCTCAATTACTGAGCGTCAAAAACAAAAATACATCATTCAGATTTTGATGGTGTTTTACAGAAACAGGAGAAAGGCTTTTCATCAAGAAGCGCCATAAAGAATGTGAAAAGACCATTCAGTCCCTCAATTCCATACCACGGGAGCAGCACGGGAGCACAGAGCTATTGGAGCCTGTTACTCTGGAGCAGGAGGAGGACATGTATTTTCACAAAACTTTGGATTAGGGGGCAGTCACTCAGCTGCTGGAGACTGGAACACAGGAATAAGAATAAGTCACTCAACTGCTCGAAACTCGGGCACATGGAAATCTGGAGGCTGCTGAGGCTCGAGGATCCTGTTACGCAGGAACAGGAGGAGGTAACTCACTCACAACCAGTATGGGACACTGGGAGGGAAGTGGAGTTTGCTTGAACAAATAGAAATATATGATAAGTTGCATTAGTGGTCCATTCAATCCTGCCCCACCATTCACTCAGACCACGGCTGATCTGATAGTGATTCCCACATTCTATTTTACGGAGACTGTCCTCTCTGTAGCCTCTGCTCCATTTGTTGGTCATGTTGCCGACCCAGATGCTGTAACAACAGTCACCATCACTCATCCAAAGGGATGGGTCTAACCAGATGTGACGGGATTTGAAGGTTCCAATCACAAGAATGAAAACATAAAATGAAGGTATTGCCAGATGTTTAGTTCTCACAATCGCAATCCAACACACATAACCACCCCATCCATGATACGTTCAGGATGGAGCACTATATAGATCCAGCTAGCGTACTGCAGAATGCAACCCAGCAATATCCAGAATGGAACTCTGTGCAGCCCATACCAATGCTTGATCTATAATCCTAGGCAAAATGTCCAGTGTGAGGACCTGTGCAGACCGCACTGGTTCGTTCTTATCTCAACCCAGGCTGTTTCATTTTTCTGTAAAACTGTGTTAGGTCGCTGCCCAGTGTGGGGAAACTTGCAGCGAATGCTGGAAGTGACAGGATGTGCAGCTATCATGCATTTACAGCTCCATATCTCCACTTTGCCTTGATAAGAGGTGCCGTGAATGTGAAAATCACTGCGAGGGAGAGATGTAAGTGCAAACACTTTAAATACCAATAGTTCTGATTAAGGCGAGTATCACACCAGTATTTAAAGTTGAAATAACTGAGATAATATCCAAAAAGGTTTTGTGAATGGTGAAAAGTAGTTAGAGGGGGATTGGTAATATTATACTGGTTGCACTATGAGCCTCTTATCAACAATGTGAATTAGAGGAACAAATATGCAGAGAGACTGGGGAGACCTACAGGAACAATAGGGTTGTTATAATAAGTAACTTTAATTTGCCTAACATAGACTGGGACTTCCAGATGTTTAAGAACTTAGATGGAACGTAATTTGTTAAGTGTGTTCAGGAAAGTTTCCACAAGTTATATAGCGGGTCCTACTCGGGAAGGGACAGATTCGACCTACTGTTGGGAAATAGGGCAGGATAGGTGGAGGAGATTAAGTGGGGAAGCAATTGGGAAAAGTGACTAGAGTCGTTTTAATAGTTATGGGAGGGACAAAATTGTTCCACAGATTCAAGTTCTAAATTGGGACAAGACGAATTTTGTTGCAATTGGACAGTGGATTGCAGGGGATGATTGAAGGAGTTTGGTTTGAGGTAAAACGATCTCGGGCAAGAGGAAGGGCTTTAAAAGTGAGATAGCTCGAGTTCAAGGATTCCATTTTCCTGTGAGGGTTAAGGTAATGTGAGGCTGGAAAAGAGAACCTTGGATGACAAAAGATATTGAGGCTCTGACCAGAAAAAATGGTGGCGTGCCTCAGTTTCAGGAGCTCGGATCAAGGGAATCCCTGGAAGTACAGAGAGGATAGAGGAGTTTACTGAAGAAGGAAATCAGCAAGGCGGAAAGGGGGTGTGAGATAACATTGGCTGAGAAGATAGGGTGAATCCAAATTCTGTATAGTGAAGTTAAAGAACACCTAGAGAGAGAATAAGACGTCTTAAAATCCAAAATGGGCATGCATGTGTAAAACCTTAAGAGATTGGTGATATCCTCAATTTCCCCTCTGTGTTTACCATGAAGAAAGACATGGATACCTGTGTCCTCTGGGAGGTTAGTTGTCATATATTGGTACTGTTCATATCACAGTAGAGGTGTTATTGGACATATTAGAATGCACACGGTCAGACAAATCTCTTAGTCCTGACCAGATATATAAAGAGCACTGCAAGAGGCGAGAGCAAAAGTTTAGGGGACAAGGCTCCAGAAGACTGGGCTTTAGCAAATGTTGTGCCCTTATTCAAGAATGGCTGCATAGAAAAGCGTGGGAAATATAGACCCGTAAGCTTCACACCTGTTTTCGGTAAACTACTTGAGAAGGTTCTGAGTGATAAGATGTACATGCATTTGGAAAGACAGCGTTTTACTTGGAGCAGTCAGCATTGCTTTGTGCGTGGCAGATCATGCCTTACAAATTTTGTTCGAATTTTTTGAGGAAGAGACCAGGAAGGTTGACGAGGGCAGGGTGATGGACATTGTCTATATTGATTTCAGTTAGGCCTTTGATAAGTTTCCACATAGTAGGCCACTCTAGAAGGTTAGATCACATGGAATCCAAGGTGAACTGGCAAATAGGCGACACAATTGGCTTGACATTAGGAAACAAATGACTATGGTGGAGGTATACATGTAGGACTGGAGGCCTGTGATTAGTGGAGTGCTTCAGGGGTCGGTAATGGGCCCACTGCTGTTTGTTTGCAGAGTCGTTTTAATAGTTATGGGAGGGACAAAATTGTTCCACAGATTCAAGTTCTAAATTGGGACAAGACGAATTTTGTTGCAATTGGACATTGGATTGCAGGGGATGATTGAAGGAGTTTGGTTTGAGGTAAAACGATCTCGGGCAAGAGGAAGGGCTTTAAAAGTGAGATAGCTCGAGTTCAAGGATTCCATGTTCCTGTGAGGGTTAAGGTAATGTGAGGCTGGAAAAGAGAACCTTGGATGACAAAAGATATTGAGGCTCTGACCAGAAAAAATGGTGGCGTGCCTCAGTTTCAGGAGCTCGGATCAAGGGAATCCCTGGAAGTACAGAGAGGATAGAGGAGTTTACTGAAGAAGGAAATCAGCAAGGCGGAAAGGGGGTGTGAGATAACATTGGCTGAGAAGATAGGGTGAATCCAAATTCTGTATAGTGAAGTTAATGAACACCTAGAGAGAGAATAAGACGTCTTAAAATCCAAAATGGGCATGCATGTGTAAAACCTTAAGAGATTGGTGATATCCTCAATTTCCCCTCTGTGTTTACCATGAAGAAAGACATGGATACCTGTGTCCTCTGGGAGGTTAGTTGTCATATATTGGTACTGTTCATATCACAGTAGAGGTGTTATTGGACATATTAGAATGCACACGGTCAGACAAATCTCTTAGTCCTGACCAGATATATAAAGAGCACTGCAAGAGGCGAGAGCAAAAGTTTAGGGGACAAGGCTCCAGAAGACTGGGCTTTAGCAAATGTTGTGCCCTTATTCAAGAATGGCTGCATAGAAAAGCGTGGGAAATATAGACCCGTAAGCTTCACACCTGTTTTCGGTAAACTACTTGAGAAGGTTCTGAGTGATAAGATGTACATGCATTTGGAAAGACAGCGTTTTACTTGGAGCAGTCAGCATTGCTTTGTGCGTGGCAGATCATGCCTTACAAATTTTGTTCGAATTTTTTGAGGAAGAGACCAGGAAGGTTGACGAGGGCAGGGTGATGGACATTGTCTATATTGATTTCAGTTAGGCCTTTGATAAGTTTCCACATAGTAGGCCACTCTAGAAGGTTAGATCACATGGAATCCAAGGTGAACTGGCAAATAGGCGACACAATTGGCTTGACATTAGGAAACAAATGACTATGGTGGAGGTATACATGTAGGACTGGAGGCCTGTGATTAGTGGAGTGCTTCAGGGGTCGGTAATGGGCCCACTGCTGTTTGTTATCGATATCAATGATTTAGATGAGAGTGCACAACGCAAGGTTAGTAAGTTTGCAGATGATTCTAAAATAGGAGACATCGTTTACAGTGAGGGACGTTAAATCGTTATCAGAAATTGCAGCAGTACGTCGATCAGCTGGGGAAGTGGGCTGAGAAATAGCAAATGGAGTTTCTTATAGATACGTGTGACGTCTTGCGTTTTGGACAGTCAAATCCAGGTAGGATTTTAATGATGAATGAGAGGGCCTTAAGGAGTGTAGTGTAGTAAGGACGTTGGAGATTAGATGCAGGGTTGCCTGAAATTTGTGTCACAAATACACAGGATAGTGAAGGAGCCTGTTGGCACACTGTCCTACATCAGGGCATTGAGTATAGAAGTTGGGACGTTATGTTGCTGTTGTACAGGATGTTGGTAAGGCTGCAGTTGGAGTATTGTGTTCAGTTTTGTTCAGGTTGCTCTAGAAATTATATTATTGAACTAGAAAGAATGTAGAAGAAATTTACAACGATGTTTCCTGGGTAAAGGGTCTGAGTTCGAGAGAGACGCTGGACAGGTTAGAACTTATTTCTTTACAGCGTAAGAAACTGAGAGGGTTCTTATGGACGTGAACATCAGGAGAAGCGTGCATGGGGTGAATACTTCTAAAGGTTTTTGCAAGGTTGGGGAATGTAAGACTAGCGGACATCCGTTAATGTTTGGAAAGGAAAAAAATAAAAAGGAACCTGAGGGTCAACTTTTTTACACAGAGCGTGGTATGCATATGAACTGAGGTGCCAGTGGAAGTATTTGAGGTGGGTACAATAACAACATTGAAAAGGCATTTGGACAAATACACAGATAGGAAAGGATTAGATGGATACAGAACAAGGGCAGGGATATGGCAGATTGGCAGATAAGGGGCAATTGCACCATGGTGGACATAGTGGATGGACCAGTACAGAGGGGGACCATTCTCTTCCCAGGGGGAGCCACATCACCAGACCCAGCGAACATGGTCTGAGCTCCCCACCCAGCTCCGTGCAGTATCTGCGATCTGAAGAAATGTCCAGCAAAACAGGACAAGCATCAATAGCATTCCCTGCTCTGTCAGGATAAGTGTCACAGTATTCTCTCTGCTCCCTCACACTCACCGTATACCTGTTATAGCACCGATCCCCGAACAAGGCTCATGAACCCCCATTCTCACTACCACATGCAGCACCTTCCCTCGCTCTCTATCTCTATCTTTCGCCTTTGCAACCTCCCCCCCACCCCCCCACACACACACACACTGTCATAGAATATTCTGGAGAATGCCGATAATGGAATGTCCCAGATAATGTTCCAAATTATTCCCAGTTTCTGGAAAATGGCAGTGTCCCAATGTGTAACACATAAGAGGAAGGAGTAGAGATGTACGTTTTTCAATTCACACATAATTTAAACCATGCTGAGGCCATTCAGCCCTTCAAACGTGTTCTGACACTTAATAAGGTCCCCGCTGATCTGATGGTTTTCTCAACCACATGTTACAGGAACGTTCACTCATTGAACCCCCTGGGTTCCTGTCACTGACCAGACAGCACTCAGGCACCTTTACCTCGGATTTTTTCAAGCGCCTGTTGGAGGGCATTTCCCATGGGGACGGACACTCCTCACAATATATTCCATCATCTATATACTTTTATGCAACCGTCAGCATGTATTACACAGACCAACCGAAAATATACACTTATTTTATGGGTATAGATATCCAAACGCACTTATTAATTCTGGTTATTTCTCATGACTCACCTTAATGATATTAAACCAAAGACAGCTTCTAAACACATCTTGTTATAAAATACAATTGCAAACAGAGACCGTTTTTACCATCAGGTGTTATCTTAACTGTTATCTGAATTGTACAACTTTCCTTTTTATGAATGTTTCACTTACACTTTGTCTATGACTGTTTCTGTCTGGAACAGTTACACTGTCTCCCAGTCAGTTGGCTGGATGGCAGGTTTGTGATGCAGAGTGAGACCAACAGCGCAGGTTCAGTTCCTCACACTGACAGAGGTTACCCTGAAAGGGCCGCTCTCTCAACCTCACCCCATCACCCCAGGTATGGTGATTCTCAATATAAACCACCATGAGTGGTCTCTCTAATGAGAGTTTTTGGGACTCTATTCCATTAATGTTAGCATTTTAATTTTTAAAAATATTTTTATTTAAAAGAAAATTTTTGATATTATAATAAACCAATAACAAGATAACTCAAATAACTGAACAAAATTACGTCCAATTGCATGTATACAAAACAAGTTAAAAACACTACACAGACAGAAGAAAAACAAAAATAAACAATAAATAATGAATAAATAATACAGCTCAACATAACAAAACGATAGCTTTCGTTCATCAACAAGCATTAACTGATAAACATTTTTATGTTCCTAGTTCTTCCTCTCTGGATGTTGATTCATTAGACAATATCGTCATTACCATATAAAAGTTCTTCTTAGAGTGGCAGATAAGCCTGTATCGTGGTAATGTAAAAAGGGCAGCCACGTCTTATATAGATCTCTGCTTTTTGATGTACCATACTGGTGCATGAAGAGCTTACGACGATCCAAAAGACCCGGGGGGTTTCAGACATCTAACAAAACAGAACATCATTCCTAGCACAAAAATTAAGAATTTTTTCCCCATGTGCATCAGTGTAAAGTACCCTGGACAGGCCAAGGAAAAGAGAAACCAGGTCCATCTCCAATTCAGTCCCCAAGGCCCACTCTGGCACACCTAACACAGTGCTCCAATATATCTAAAGCCTGCAGCAGGACCACACGCAATGAGTAAGAGTGCCTGTAGTCATTCAGCATTTAGTACATGCTGAAAATATTCCCACTTTGAATTTTGAGAGACAATCTGGGATCAGGTAGACACTATGAAGAATTTTCAACTGCATGGAACGGGTCCTATTACAGACCAAAATCCTTCGATCATTTTCACAAATATCCTCCGATGTCTTCGAAGTGTTCTGAACCCCAAACTCTCTCTCGCAGACATCACAAAGCAACACAGTCTCGTCTGAGGAAACACTCTCCAACTGATGATAAAGGGTACTGACAGTGAGTGTATTCTAAGCAACAGGCACCCTCTTCTCTCTATAAGACATATAGGAGTCTGTTAACAGTGTGTGCGTTTTTTTTAACTCAAATCTCTGATCTGGAAAATAACAGAAGAGGTCTCTACTAGGTAGTCCACACGTACGAGTTACTTGATCAAATGATATCATTGTTTACCCCTTTAATAACACATGGTGGCTTAGTGGTTAGCACTGCTGCCTCACAGTACCAGGGTCACGGCTTTGGTTCTGGCCTTGGGTGACTGGCTTTGTGGAGTAAACATATTCTCGCTGTGTCTGTGTGGGTTTCCTTCCACAGTCCAAAGATGTGCAGGTTAGATGAATTGGCCATTGATAAATCACCCATAGTGTTCAGGGATGTGTACGTTTGGGCATTATTCAGAGTAAATATAGGATGATAGGGGAATGGGTCTAGGTGGGTTACTCTTCAGAGGGTCGAAGTGGACTTGCTGGGCCCAAGGGCTTGTATCCACACTGCAGGGATTTAACTATTTCTAAATCACTCAAGCAAGGCACACCCCTGGCTGCCCACAGTTTAAACCTGGAATCCATTAAACCCGGATGACAACCCAGTATACCAATTATAGGAGTAAGAAACATGGTTTTAGCTGCACTGCCCTCAATCTGGCGCATCGTCATTCATGTTTTACCAGTATTGATAATTATTGGGTTATGTCAATATTCCATAAATGTTGTCAATCTGTCTGAGACCAACAGACTAATAAGGGTTCACTTTCTCTGAGAGGGTTCAATATCTCGCCCTATTGACGCCGAGACCTCAGCAGCCCAGACACTAACATAGGATAAAAAAGAGCTTAATTGATAGATTTTATGTGGGAGTTTCACTCCCCCAATCTGTGGGGTAGTTGCAATTTGGTTAGCTTGATAAAGAGTCGCTTATGGTGCCAAATAAAATAGCTAAAGCAGCCATAAAGTTTCCTAAATATCTGTGTGGGAAACGTCAAAGGAAGCATTCACAAGGGGTATAGTAAATGAGGAAAGACATTCATTTAATAACAGCTATAAGACCCAGCCAGGATATTGAAAGTGCCTCCCATCTTTGAAGGTCTTTTTTAATTTTGTCAAACAAATGGACATAGTTCATGCGAGTTATATGATCAAAGACGAATATAATGAATATATCGAAATAGGGAAACCCTTCCCCCCCACAGCCCACACCCCCATGACCATTTAAAAGGAAATGAGGATTTGCCCTCAACATCAGGTATTTCCCCAAGACCACCCATAGGCAAGGCCTCAAACTTTGTAAAGTTAATCTTAAAGCTCGAAAAGGTGATAAGCAACTTAATGCATTTCATCACGTGAGCTACCGAAATTGCGGGATTTGACAAAAACATAAGACAATCGGCATACAACATAATTTTATGTGGCTTCTATCCCTCCTCTGGGGCAGGTACGTTGGGGTAATATTCCCAATTGTACAGGATGCCACCGAATCTAAGATTGTTGCAGGGATGGGGAGGAGATCAACTCTCGTGTGCCATTTCTGTGGGTTAAAGAAAATAAAACCCCTACTTGTGAGTAAATCTGCCTGCAGACATCCACCAGCTCTAATTCTGCACACAAATCCACTAATTGTTTACATTATAACGAGGGTATTGGAGGACATTTGGACATTCTGTCCACCATGGGGCCGTAAGACAGTCGAAATCTCCTACTACGATAATGTGCCACGATGCAAGATAACTTAATTTGGGAAATGCATCTACCAGGATTTTAAGAGTGTGTGCCAGGTGGCAATAAACATTCAAAATACTGATATTATTTCCCATAGTTCAAGGCTTTGAGGATTCTGGTCTTTCCGTGGGTGTTTAATGCAATCTAGTAATTTAAATGGAAAATTCTTCCTATGCATTATAACTTTTCCCCTAGTCCTTATATTAAAAGACGAGAAATAAACTCGATCAAACCCGCCCTGCTGTAACTTCAAATGTTCCTTGTCATCAAGGTCCATTCCCTGCAATAGGACAACATCCATTCTCTCTTTTTTAAGACAAGAAAGTGCATTTTTCCTCTTGACTGGCAGATGGCTCCCCTTAAATTTCCAGGTACACATTTTAAGCACATCATTATCCATAGCACACTGGAGCAACATTTGAACTCACGACAGTTTCACATCAAATTACACATCGCTGAGGATTAATGACAAAAGACTCATCGAGCCTAAAAACTGTACAAACTAAAACTACTACAACTAACAAACTCTAAAAACTTTCCAAAGCTAAACACATAAAAAACAAAGAACGAAACAAAAACCAAAGTACCAATGACACTTGATAGGGGAATTTACCCCATCCCCCGCCCAATAGGAACACTTACATATCCCAAAACTTCAACTTCTGCCCGCTACCAATATGACATCCAGGGCAATTAATAACAAAAATCGGACTTCAACTGCCCTTAGGTCGGCACTTAGTCATCACAACCACAATTGTAACTCCCTCCAGCTTAAGCCACACCCCAGACACAAGCAAAGAAAGAGAAAACCAGGGGTAATACTAATGAAGAAGGTAAAACAACTCTACCCATTCCCGACTATAATTTAACACTGGTTAATACCAGAAAAAACAACAAAATTTCCTTAAGAGAGGAACATGATTATCTAAACTTCCAGCTTACTTTAAAACGTCCACAAAGTTTTTGCTTTCTCTGGAGCGTCAGTCGAGTTCATTGATCCATTCATAGCAATGCGGAGCACCGCTGGGAACCAAAAGGAATACTGAATCCCGAGTTCCCTTACTCTTCTCTTGCTATCATCAAAGGATTTTCTTTTCTGAATCACCGCTGCTTAAAAGTTCTGAAAAAATTTAATCCTGGAGCTCTCCTGAATTAAAGCCACTGGAAACCACACTGAGCTTCCATCAGTCTTTGTTTATCCCTATAACCATGTAACCACACACGGACAGGGCGAAGGCATTGGTCTGAGTCTGACATCCGCGCCATAACCCGATGAACTGTCTTAGTCTTCACCGTCCCTCTTCAGCTTCGAAGTGAAGGAATCACAGCAGTCAGATCTCGAAAAAACTCAATAGCTGACCACCTGCCGTCAGGTCCAGCATACCCACGATGTGAACATTCTTCATCCGGTCCATGTTCTCGAGGTGGTCATCTTGTTCAGCTAAGGTCCGGACCTGTATTTCAAGGGCGAGGATCCTCTCCAGAGAGGAATCGACCGTGGTCTCTGTCGATGCAGTTCGGCGCTTGACATTGTCCTGTTTCCAAGGCTGTCAAGTTGCTGCTCATGTTTTTCGAGCACGGCTGAGAGCGGCTCTAGCCACTGCTGAACTTTTGTACAATCATGGTTTCAATCATTTCACATAACTTGGTGAACTCAGTGAACAAGGCCTGGTGAGTAACTGGATCTATTGAAGAGCAGAGTGGGTTGCAGATACGGCCTCAGGCATGTTCGATGCTTCTGACGGGTCCACCACTTGTTGGGACTTACTCGATCCTTTCCCGTGTTTTGCTATTTCCACTTGACAAAACGGGATTAGTAAAGATTCTATCGTTCTTTTTAGTGCTGAATTTTACGTAAATGGCTGGGATGGGGTGGGTTAGAGAACCACTTTGCCCGTGCTGTGATGCAGAGCCCAGTAAAGCAGACCTTCCGGATCACCGCAATCTTGATTCCCCCTGAACATTTTATCAATATCATCATTTCGTTTTAAATTATATTCCTGGGTGTTCTGGAGCCGTGTCATTTGGTACTACTGTGTACATTTTCCGCACAACGCACATTCCTGCCCATTCCTCGATAATCCTGGACTCTGTTGTTATTTATGAACCTTCTGTCTGTGCCTCAAAAATATTCAACATCTCTGCCTCCAATGCTCTGTGCGGAAGAGAGTTACAAAGATCCACAACACTGAGAAAACAAAAATAGAACACAAGCTCTGAGTGTGTGATTAATTTTTCTTTGTCTCCTTATCTGAGAAAGGATATAATTATATTGGAAGAAGTTCGGAGATGTTTCACTTCACGTATTCCAGTATTGAGTCCCTTATATTATGAAGGTTTTAAAATGCCACTCTTGGAATGAGAGGTGATCTTATTGAGACATACAAGACCTAGATGAGAGTGGATCAGATAGATACCCACTGAGTATAGTCCAAATTTCTTGTCTTTTTCATAGAATCTCTACAGTGTGAAAGCCGCACATTCAGTCCATCAAGTCCACACTGACCCTCAGAACAGCGTCCCCCCGGATCTGCATCCCCTACCCTATCCATGTAACCTGCATTTCCCATGACTAACCTACCTAATCTACACATCCCTGGGCACTATGGGCAATTTAGCCTGGCCAATCCACTCTAAGCTGCGGATCTTTGGACTGTGGGAGGAAATTGGAGCATTGTGAGGAAACCCACATAGATACCCGCATAGAGAATGCTCAAACTCCACACAGAGCGTCGCCCGAGGTTGAAATTGAACCCAGCTCCTTGGGGATGTGAGGTAGCAGTGCTAATCACAGATTCACCATGCACACCCGTTAGCTCTAGTAGTTACTTG
This sequence comes from Hemiscyllium ocellatum, assembly GCF_020745735.1. Taxonomy (NCBI): domain Eukaryota; kingdom Metazoa; phylum Chordata; class Chondrichthyes; order Orectolobiformes; family Hemiscylliidae; genus Hemiscyllium; species Hemiscyllium ocellatum. The sequence continues at coordinate 503,844 of NC_083449.1, forward strand.
CGGTTGATTAACGAAACCTGCCTGACTTGTTCCTGTCACTGATCCTGACCCAGGCTGAGACCTTTATGATCGGACATGTCACCAACCTGGTTACATTTAATATTTGTTGGGAGCAGTGGAGGAGTGGGACTAGAGAAAGAAACAGTGACACCTTCTAATCTCAGTCAGAGCACGAATTAGGAAAATTCACAAAGTGGGCATTCATTTCAGTGGGAAATCTCTTTCCCAGAAGTTTGGGAGCGCTGAATCTTTACCTTACATCGAGGCTGGTTTCATCTGATTTTCCATAGACAGGTAAATCAGGGATAATGGTTCATGGACAGCAAAGTGCAGGTGGGAACGTCATGGGATGAGCCACGACCTTATTCACTGGTGGAGTAGTGTCAAAGGGCCGATTGGCCCCCTCGTGTCCCGCAGCCCTGTGTTCTGATGTTCCATTCAGCCCTTCAGACCTGCTACACAGGGATAGATCGAGGCCACTCCGATGGTTAGGTATAGTTTTGGAAATGTACTTGGAAAATCCAGGTTGGGTCAGGAATCAACCCCACCCCCAAGCTCTCTTGCCCCACTCTGTAACCTCTGGTCTAGATGTGGGTCATGTTACAGACCTAGATACGCTGGGAATACAGCCCCATACCCCACCCAGGGTTAACCCAAACAAATCATCTTCTGTCCCTGAATGCAACATTGTCTAACTCGACTTCCAGAAAATAACCAATTAAGTTCCAGAAGCATAACATGTGAAATTAATAAATAGTAACAGATGTAGGTCATTCAGTCCCTGTCATTTCTTAAGAATATGGCTGATCTACTCCAGGTCTCAACTCCACCTTTTGCCGGCTCCTGTATCCCTCCACATCTCTCTGGGTTAGGGAATTACAGATATTCACTACATTCTGAGAGAAGACATCACTTTGCATCTCAGATTGAAATCGATGTTCCTTATTCGGTATCTATATCCTCGAGTTCTACACTCTGCCCACGAATGGAATCAACTTCTCAGCATCTACCTTCTCAAGCCCGCTCTGCACCGTGTATGTTTCAGCAGTATCACTCTTCATTCATTTAAACGCCAATGAATAATCACTTCGTCATTATAGAGATTCTGAATAGCACAACCCTTTCATTTCTGGAAGCCAGCTAATGATCCAACCTAGTTACTTGCTGCATCATCATGCTGACTTTATTTTTCATACACTGAAAGACTCCAATCACTTTGTACTGCTCCTTTTCTGGAAGTCCTCTCCATTAAATAGCCTGCCTTTTGGTTCTCAGCGTCTTACACAAACTCGGATGTATATTGCACTCAGCTCCCTCCTTCAGGCTATCAGCATAGATTGTAAATAACTGATGCCATCGGACTGATATGTATGGTACTCCAGCGCATACACGTTTATCATAAAGATCCATTAATCCTGACTCTCCGATTTCTATGTGTTAACCAATCATCATCACATGTTAATACATCATCCATCATCCTACGATCTTCTGGCTTGAGTAAGATCTTTTATTCTGTAATACGTTGTGGAAAATCTCTGGAAAGCCTAGTTCTACCAGATCCTCTTCATCAATAGCGCTTGTTACATTCTCAGGCATCTCAAGAAATGCTTTGCATGATTTTTCAGGGAAAAATACAATTTCCCTTTCACAAAACCACACTGACTCTGCATGAAGCTTTCCGCAATGTCAATGCTGGCCAGGTTTTCCAAACTAAACTAGCCCCATCTGCTTTCATTTGGCCCATATGCCTCTAAATGTTTCCCATTCATATGTTTGTCCAAATTAGTTTTAAATGTTGCAGCTGTACATGGATCTCCCACTCTTCCTCTGGCAGCTCATTCCATACCCACACCACCCTCTCTGTAAAAACGTTTCCCCTTTTTGAATCTTGCCCCTTTCAACTTAAACCTATGGCTTCTATGGTTGAGCTCTCCCACCCTGTGGAAAAGATCTTGGCTATTCACCCGATGTATACCTCGCATAATTTCATAAACTTCTATAATGTCAGCCGGCAACCTTCTACACTCCATCTGATACTAACTTCAAGAACAAACATTTAAAGAAAAGTACTGCAAATTTGAAAATATATTAAGCATGACAGTAAAACAATACTCAGCCCTAACTTCATATTGTTATTTGTTTTTCTCCTTATTACACTACTGAGGCAGCATGAAACGCTTACTTAGTGCCAATAAGAAGTCAAGCACCTGAATTTCTTTGTCTAAAGGGGTCGATGATCTCGACAATGAAAACGTATCTGTGGCCAGATCTAAAAAAATACTATATAGTCAACATTCTCCCTCCTTGTCTCCCTATGACCTTGTGTGCTTGTGTCTTCCTTATCTCACACTCAATCGAGAAAACCCATTTCTCCCAGTCACATCTTAATTTAAACCCGTTTAACATAAACTTCTTTTATCTTTTGCCACACCCTCTTTTCCCTTTCACCCATTCCCTATCTCTGGCTACGGATTAAAAGCACATTTTCTAATCATTTTCAGTTCTGAAGAAGTGTCACACTAGACTTGAAACACTAATTCTGTTTCTCGGTCTCTGCAGCTGCTGACTGACCTGCTGAGTTTATCCAGAAATGAATAGGAGCACAGAACAAATTTTCAATTAAACAAATAACGATCGATACTGGAAATAAAAATACCAAAAATTGCTGGAGAAACAGGGAGCTTTGTAAATGTTCACTGGATCTGAAAGTATAGCTCTGCATTCACTCCAGAAAATGGTGCAATATCTTCAGCAATTTCTGTTGTTGAAAAATTTCCAACGTAATATGTCAAAGATGCCCAAAAATCCTGTCTAACATGGAGCTCCATACACTGGGAACTGAACAATAAACGCATGGTGCACAAGTTCCTTGACTCTGAAATTGCATAAAGCTGCCATCAGTGACACTGCAGAGCTCTGAATCATTGTCAGGGAGAAAAACAGAGGCAAACACGTTCACTTCAAACAGAGAAGATGGCATTACACAAAGGAATACATTCAGATTAGTACCTTAAATGGATTGAGTTAAAGTTTCAAATCGGAAGAATGACTCCAAGGAAAGAATTTCCGCAGAAGGAGAATATGAAAGTGGAAGTGTTTCCTCATCACAAAAGAGAATATGTCACTGAATACAGGGCTGTTGGGTGAATGGATCTCGGTGTGAACTGGGGGGCAGTCAGTGGAAGTGAATTGTAGCTTAAACTGGACTATCATCTGATGCTGTAGATCACAGCAGCAGCAGAAGCAGAATTTTATTCAATGACAATCTATAACCATTCCCTCAGGATAATTCCTCAGTCCACCATTACCATCAAGCCGATCTATGGTTCAGTGACGAGTGTGGGTGAACATGCCAGGGTCAGTACCATGTGTACCTTTACCTGATGATAGCCCGTTAAAGCCACCGCAATTGTCTGGTTATATTCGAAACAGCAGAACTAACAGAGGCAGAAATGATCCCACGACGAGCAAATCTGATTTAAGCTCTGTCATCCTGCAAAGTCCAAGCATAAATGTCGATGGACCATTATACAAGTTACTGGAGGAGAGGACTCCACAAATATCCCCATCCTAAATAATGGAACCGTCCTGAACATTAGTGTAAAAACCAATTATGTGGTGTCGGCACTATCCTCAGCCAGACGTGTTGAGTCGATGATCCACCTCACCCTCTCATGATGCCCGCAGTATCACAGATGCCAGTCTTTAACCGATTCGATTTGCTGCACGTGACATGAAGAAACAGCTGAACACAGTAGATACGACAAAGGCAATGGGGCCTGACACCATTCCTGCAGTAGGGTTGAAGACTTGTGTTGCACAACAAGCCGTGTCCCTGGGGAAGCTGTTTCATTCCAGCTCCAACTCTGACATCACCCTGGCAATGTGGAAAATTACTCAACTATGTCCAGTTCCTAAAAAGGGAATAAATACAATCTGACCAATTACCACCCCATCACGACAGTCAAATTGGTGGGAGCTCTTTTTTAACAGAACTGTCAAGCAGCACAGAAATAACCAGCTCAGTGTGGTTTCCGATTAGTCCCCATGCGGAAATGGTGCTATTGTGGAATTGTCATTGCATTACTAATACAGACCAGGCTAATGCTTGGGCAGCTGGTGGAAGATAAAAACTATTATTAACATATCCAAATCTAAAATCTGTTGTCAGTAACATTGATCTTGTGTCCAATATTGATTGTAAACATCGATCTCCTTCCCCAATGTATGTTCAGGAAGTGAATCTCCCGTGGCTTTCCTGGTTTGGCCTAAAAATAACTCCAGACACACAGATATGTGATAAACTCTTGAATGGTCTCTGAAACGGCCAATTAAGGCACTCAATTGTATCAACTGCTCCGAGTTCTTAAAGGATATACCTGACGAGAACTGCCGGACCCAACATTGGTGTAGGAAAAGGGAATGGGAAACATAGTCCTGTTGACCCTGCAGAGACCGCCTTCCTAACATCTGACGTTTTGTGACAACATTTACAGAGCTTTCCCACAGACTGCACAGGAACATTGGGAAATGAGTACGTCACACAACACATTGAGCTTTCCCTGTGCTAGTTAATGGCCGAACATCTCCTTAATGTAGTTTTACCCATACAATATTTGTATGCCTTAATATGTTTAAACATTGTGAAATACAAAATGAGAACTGCTGTAGTCCCTTCAGCCCATCAATTTTGCTCCTCCATTCAATATACAGGCAGTTCTCAGATAACGCGTGTTGATTAAATATAATTTGGCCGCAATGTGATTCATGAACCTTTATCCATGAAGTGAACTCTCATTCACTGTGACGCGATTCCTTGCCGGGAACCAGCTGAACAGCAAAATCCAGCCTCAGGATCCTCTGTCTGCAAAATGTCCAATCAATGTGTTCAGCTAAAACAGGAATGCAATCCACTCTGGAAGCCTTGAAACTGAGCCTGAAATGGGGAATTGTAATCTACATTTAGAAAGAACTTTATTTCAAAGTGTGGGGAAAATCTTGAGGAGAACTGGAATTTCCCCATCAGCATCACGTGGTCAGTCAGCCCACGCACTTTCTGTTAAAAAATGTGGTGAAAGATACACTGTTGTAGTCAGTGACTGTAGTTTGATAGTGTTACATTTACAGCACTGATTCATTACAATATGTGATTTAAAGATTTATTTAGACTGTGCTAGTGTATGTGTTAGACTAAATTAAAATTTTGGCTTTACTGATATTTTGGGGGGTTCGTCCCTTACCCTCTTTTTCCCATAGACCCCATTATTAATATTACACGATTTACCACAACAGGTGTTGCACAGGAACACACCTACTGAGCTATTGGAGAAAAACCTGGACTTATAGCAGACCTTCTATCTTCACACGATACTCCTGCTCTCTCCCTATCCCTTTAATTTCCAGAAATCCTTATTTATATTCACCGCCTTGGTTTCCACAGCCCGATCTGGGAGAGAGTACCCCTGGTTCGCCAGTCTCTGAGTGCAGACATTTATTCTCATCTCTATGCAAATTGTCCTGTCTATACCTAATTCTGTGGCCCCTTGTTTTAGACGTCCAAGCGAGCTTCCAATCTGTCTCGCCCTGTCAGAGTTTTATATATCTCACTGTGATCACCACAGGTTAATTTTCCTAACCTGCATGGAATACAAGCCCAGTCGCCCCAAAGTCTGCTCTGATAACAAGCCTGTCATGCCAGAGATCAGTCTGGTCATCCTTCGCTGTATTCACTCAATGTCAGTTTTGTCCTTTATTGGGTAAGCTGACCAAATCAGCACACAATACTGTACAATGGTCGAGATGGGGTCTTACCAAGGCCCTGTACAGCTGCAGTAAGATACTTTTACTCCTGTACTCAATTCCCCTGAAGTGAAGTTGAATACACCATTTGTCTGCCTACTTGTTTTCTGCTCGTGCAATATTGCTTTCAGTGACTGGTGTACAGGGAGATCAAGATTCCATTCAATGTTATAGTTCCCCATTTTCTGGGTCTATACACACTGGTCAGCGAGCCAATGCCATTCCCAGTATTGACTTCTTGCTTCAGAACTCGCAGCCCTACATGTAATCAGACGGCTGCACAGAAATAAACAAAAATGCAGCTTAAGTTCCTTTATAGAGCAACATTTTTCAACCACTCCCTTTTTAAATGACAGGCTGCCATTCTATTGTTCCCATCAAAGTACACAACATCTCATCTCTCCCATTGTTCTCCATCTGCTACGTATTTGCCCAGTCATTTCACTTGTCTCAGTCACTTTCGAGTTTATTTTACATCCTCCTCACCCACTCACAAGTTGACATCGTTTAGTGCTGTCAGCAAACTTAGGAATTTTGTATTTGAGACACTCAACCAAATATATGATGTGTATTGGGAATAGCTGGGGCCCAAGCCACGATCCTTGCTATATCCACCTAGCCTTCCATTTAAAAACAAATTGTTTTATTCCAACTCAGTGTTTCATTCCAGCTCTCCCATTTTTTTCTCTTAATTTTGCCATTGACATATTTTCAGAAAATATTACAAATTCTGTCTTATAAAGTTTGTTAAGATATTCTTCAGAATTCCTATTTTAAGGTACTCAGTGATTGGCCATCCACAGCCATACAATCACCGAAGCAAAGACTCTGTACTATCAGCACGGTCTACATTAGGCCCACTTTGCGACACAATAACTAGAACCGTGAAGCTTAAGGCCTTTCCAGTGCACAAACATTTATTTTCTAATGGTTTTGAGTTTACCATGACAACTCCCCTCTCAAGAAGTGAATTTTAGACCCCAAAACCCTCTGGGGGAAAAGCAATCCTCAAATCCTCACTAAACCGCAAACCCTTCACTTTAAAAGTGTGGCCCTTTCACTAAAAAGGAACAGCTGCTGTTCACCACCTTGTCCATGCTCCCCGTAATCCTATCCTTCTGAATCACGGTCCCCTCAGAATTCTCTGCTCCAAACTAAGAACCGGAGCTTATCCAGTCTCTCTCCATAGCTGATTTGCTCCATCCCAGGGAAGATCCGGGTGAATCCCCTCTGCAACCCCTCCAGTGCAATCACATCCATCCTGTAATATGGTTCCCAGAACTACAAGCAGTATTCTATCTTGGCCTCACCAAAGATCCGCATAGCTCTTATAATCTGTGCTTCAATTAATCAGGGTTATGTTTACAGTCCCCTATGCTTTCCCAAATTGTGTATTAACCTGTCCAGTCACATTCAGGGATGTGTGGAGAAGCACCCTCTGAGCTTTCTAGTGTGCTGCCATCATTGAGTCCTCCCCGTCTGGTTCCTTCTTCCAAAGACTATCACCTCATATTTGTCACGGTAACATTTCATCTGCCATTGATCTTCCCGTAACTTAAGGCCTTCCTCTTCACTGCCAACCAACCAGCCAATCTGCGTATCAAACACAAACCTACTTATCATACACCCCACCCCTCGTCCATATTCACGGCTACATCATTTATGAATACCACAAATATTAAAGTGGAAAATCACACAACATCAGTTTATAGTCCAACAACTTTATTCGGAGGCACTAGCTTTCGAAACCCTACTTCTTCATCAGGTGATAGTGAGCTTTGATGAATAAGCAACACTTCAAAAACTAGTACCTCCGAAAAAAACTCTTGGACAATAACTTGGTGTTATGCGATTTACAGCATTGTCTACCCAGTCCAACACCAGCACCTCCGAGTCACATATAATAAGGGACACAGCACTGATCCCTGTGTTATACCATTGGACACTGGCCTCAGGTCACGCAAGCAGCCGTCTACCACCACCATCTGTCTCGTACTACTAAAGTTCATTTGGATGCAACTTGGCAAGTCACTAATGAGTCCTACTTGTTCCCTGGTTATACTGTTCTGCTGGACACACTTGTAGAATATTTGGGAATTCTCCGTAATCTTGCCCTGCCAGCAGGTTTCCATGCCCCTGTGTTAGTTCGTCCCCTACGCGTGCAGAATTTCCTCCTTATTGCAGTCTTAAATACTTGTCCGTTATTCTGCCATTATTTCCCTTGAATGTGGATTAGACAGCCGGGGAAACATCCGGTTAATTTCCAACGTGTCACAAGTTTTGTAAATTTTATAAACTTCACAGTGACGCACATCTCATTCTTTGAAACTCTAGAGACCACAGTCCGAGTTTCCAATCTCGCCAACTGAGGGATTAATTTGGAGAATGTCTATTGCACTTCCTCTGTGTACAGTATATTCTTTCTCAGATTTGGTCACCAAAACTGTACTCAATATTCCAGGTACATTACACACTAACACGCTGTGAAACTGCTTCGACATGTCTTTACATTTATAGTCTGACTCCCTTAAAGGAAGGCAATCCAAACTTTAACTTACCACTTGCATATATTCCTCCAAATACCCTTCACATTCATTGCATTTACGAACTCGTTGTGTGAGTTCTTATAGGAAGTCTTTTGATAATCTAAAATATGTCAATTCTACTGGTTCCCAATTATCTATGCTTTAAGAATCAACTTCAAACTATTCTCTCCAATGTTGCTGTTAATTTCTAAATAACGAATATCACATCCTATATAATACATTCCAACAGTTTCCCCACAAATGCCAAGTTAATGGGTCTGCAGTTCTCCACACTATGTCTTCTTCCCTTTGTAGATGCTTGGATCCCTACCGTTAATCTACAGTGCTTGGATCACGTTTATTAATGTCCATTTTTCTATAACGGCTTCCAGACTATGCAGAATGCACCGGAAAATAAAACAGTCATCGACAATGCAAGTAATAATTCTATTAGTGATTTATTTTTGAAGATTTTTGTATGAAGTATGTCTGGTTTGTCAAGTTTAGCAATGCTCAATCCAGCTGCATGTTCAAGTAAAGCTTTATTACCAATATAAATTGACTTTATGTCTTTCATTCCACAAGACCTATATGATCACTTCGTATTTCTGGGTGATTTTCTGTATCTTCCTCCATGAAGACAGCAGCAAAGTAAATGATTATTTGCTTGGTCATTTCCCTGCTATCCACAATAAACTTGTCTGTCCTGATTGCAGATTTCCACATTTGACTATGTTTTTGTCCCCCTTTGAAATATAGATCATAGATTTATGCAGTCTTTGTGTTCCTGTTTGTTTGCATGCATGTTCGCATTTTGATTTCCTTATCAATTTCCTGACCCTCCTTTTCTGGATCGTAAATTTCAGAGAATTCTCAGTATTCCACAATGTCTAGAATTCTTCTGAAGTCACTTCCTGTGATTAATATAATCTGTAATTTGTTATGCTAATCATTGTTAACTCACTTTCTCACTCTTTGGTATTTTTTACCTGAAATAAATAGACATATTTTTCAGACATTGCTGTATTTCTATAAATCTCCTGGTCCTGTCCAGATAAATTCAGGAACACTGCAGGAGGACAGAGAAAAAATAACGGGAGCCCTGGTTGACATTTTGCATCATCGGTAGCCAGCAAGTGAGGTCCTGGAGGACTGGAGGGTAGCGAATCCTTATTCAAGAAGATCTGCAAATATAAATTTGTGAACTATAGACCAGTAAACAGAGAATATGAAGCAGTTAAGTTACTTTTGAAGATTCTGAGAGAGAAGGTGACACAAAAAAAGGCGGATTATGGACAGTGAGGAAGAGTATCAGAAATTTCAGAAATTAGAGCAGTACCTTGATAAGGTGGGGAAGCGGGCCGAGAAATGGCAAATGGAGTTTAATACAGATAAGTGAATGTTCTTACATTTTAGTAAGTTAAATCAAGCTAGGGGTTTCATGGTGAATGGCAGGGCCTTAAGGAGTGTAATGGAACGAAAGGACCATGGAGTTCATTAGATTACTTACAGTGTGGAAACAGGCCCTTCAGCCCAACAAGTCCACATCGACCCGCAACCCACCCATACCCCTACATTTACCCCTTACCTAACACTACGGGTAATTTAGATGGCCAATTCACCTGACCCGCACATCTTTGTGACTGTGGGAGGAAACCGGAGTACCTGGAGGAAACCCATGCAGACACGGGGAGAACGTGCAAACTCCACACAGTCAGTCGCCTGAGTCGGGAATTGAATCCGGGTCTCAGGCGCTGTCAGGCAGCAGTGCTGACTGCTGTGCCACCGTGCCGCCCACTAACCGTTCAAGGGAACGGTTCTCTGTAAGTGGAGTCCCAGGTAGACAAGGAAGTGAAAACGGCATTTGTCTCACTGGCCTTCATTAGTCAGAGCACGGAGTATCGAAATTAGGGAGTTTTGTTGCAGTTATGCAAGATGTCGGCGAGGCCATACTTGTAGCATCATGTTCAGTTTTGTTCACTTTGCTCTCTGAAGGATGTTATTAAACTGGCAAGCGTGCAAAAGAAATTTACAAGGATGTTGTCAAGACTCAATGGTCTGAGTTATAGAAAGAGGTTGAGCAAGTTAGGAGTTGAGAGGGATCTGACAGTAGTGTCTAAGCTCATGGGAGCCATGGATAGAGTGAATGCACTCAGTTTATTTTTCCCCAGGATTGGGCAACCACGGACTAGAGGGCATCAAGTTAAGGTCAGAGGGGAAAGGGTAAAAGAGAACTTGAGGGGCAATTTCTTTTACACACAGGGTGGTATGCATATGGGATGAGCTACCAGCAGAAGTAGTTGAGGTGGGTACATTCACAAAATTTAAAATACATTTGGATAAATACATGGATAGGAAATGGTTAGAAGGATATGGGGAAACGGCAGGGAATTGGGATTAGTGTGAATGGACATCTTGTTCGGAATGGAACAGTTTGGGCTGAATGGCCTGTCTCCGTGCTGCAAGATTCTATGAGTCTACCAACCACTGAATGTTATATTGTACTTCCCCAATTCACTGGAGCTCACTTGAACCGCTAACTTCTGGGCTTCCATGATGTTTGACCAGAACGTTCAAACATTCCATATTGTATGAAGACGCCGTAAAAAATATAACATATTAATATCACTATTCCTCTAAAGCTGCTTCAGAACAAGGTCCGTAATTAGTCCTTCCGATCACACAAAATCAAATCCTAAATAACCCGCTCTCTAGCTTGGTCTTCAACCTACTTGACATACACTTATGGAATTTATTTTTCACAACATTAGCAGTCACTTAATTAACGCAGTTTTAATGCAACTTGACACCATCCATTATTACTGCAGAACCCAAGAGTACTTGCTACTCATTCACAGGATGGGGGCTTCTCTGGATAACCAGCATTTACTGACCATGCCAGAGGGCAGTTAAGAGTCAACAGCATTGCCTTGGATCTGGAGTGACGTGCAGGCCAGACCAGGTACGAACAGTCTTTTCCTTCCCTAAAGGATATCAGTGAACCAGATGAGTATTTCCAACAATCAACAATGGATTCCTGATCATCATAAAACCTAGATTCCAGATACTTATTGAATTCAAATTCCACAATCTGCCTTGGCAGGATTTGAATCCATATCCTCAGAACATTACCTGGGTCTCTGGGTTAAGATCTTCTAGGAGAAATTGACGACTGCAGATGCTGGAGATCAGAGCTGAAAATGTATTGCAGGAAAAGCGCAGCAGGTCAGGCAGCAACCAAGGAGAAGGAGAATCGAAGTTTCGGGCATGAGCCCTTCTTCAGGAATGATGAGAGTATGCAAAGCAGGCTAAGATAAAAGGTAGGAAGGAGGAACTTGGGTGAGGGACGCTGGAACTGCGATAGGTTGAGGTGAGGGTGATAGGCCAGAGTGAGATTGGGGACGGAGAGGTCAGGAAGAAGATTGCAGGTTAGGAAGGCGGTGCTGAGTTCGAGGGTTGGGACTGAGACAAGGTGGAGTGAGGGGAAATGAGGAAACTGGAGAAATTTGAGTTCATCCCTTGTGTTTGGAGGGTTCCTAGACGGAAGATAAGGCGCTCTTCCTCCAGCCGTCGTGGTGTTATGTTCTGGCGATGGAGGAGTCCAAGGACCTGCATGTCCTTGGTGGAGTGCGAGGGGGAGTTGAAGTGTTGAGCCACGAGGTGGTTGGGTTGGTTGGTCCGGGTGTCCCAGAGGTGTTCTCTGAAATGTTGCGCTAGTAGGCGGCCTGTCTCCCCAATATAGAGGAGGCCACATCGGGCGCAGAGGATGCACTAAATGATGTGTGTGGAGGTGCAGGTGAATTTGTGGCAGATACGGAAGGATCCCTTGGGGCCTTGGAGGGAAGTAAGGGAGGAGGTGTGTGCGCAAGTTTTGCATTTCTTGCGGTTGCAGGGGAAGGTGGCGGGAGTGGAGGTTGGGTTGGTGGTGAATGTGGACCTGACAAGGGAGTCACGGAGGGAGTGGTCTTCAGATTAAAATCCTCAGCACAAACATCTTCAGCTCCTTCGTCTATGTGCCCTCATTCCCGGAGCCCCCCATCTAGTACAAGATCAGAAGCAGGGTGATCACTGGAGATCACACAATATTCAGAACATTTTGCTCCCCCTCAGCTCCTGAACCAGTCTGTGTCAATATTCAGCAAGACACAAGCAACATTCACGTTTGTGCAGTTAAAGTGTCGGTAATATTAATGCAACAGTGCTACCAGGCACTGCACATTCCCCAAGTTAAAAGAAGAGCTCATTCAGCATCTCAAGCTGGTTACATGGATATGTGGAAACCATTCAGCCCATCGAAATAACTGAACAAGAAGAGGGACAGCCCATTCAATCCTCCTGCCTGTTCCAGGGAAGAGGAAGGGTCTGGTCAGTACGTTGAGTTGTGAAACAGGAACAGGCAGAGCCCAATCAGACTCCTACACCTGTTCTTTGGAATCAGGAGGTGACCATTCACCTCTTGAGACACTTCTACAGGAACAGGAGGGTGACATTGATGCTCCAACCTGAAAAAAAACGAATGGAGCAGAAACTGCACTCATAGACTGCTCACAATGTTCCTCGTGGCTCCATTGCCTGTGGAACAAATGATACTATAACTTGTTTTGTCGGCAGTGAGGAAGGAAGCCAAATGTTTTGGGCCAAGCTTCAAGGAGACATCTTCCATCTCCAAGAAGACAGACCCATGTTCTCCGTGGAGGTCAGAAGCTGGTGGGGATAGTTAACTGTTTTAGAATGAAGGTATTGTGGCTCCTGTCGCGATAGTGGATAACGTGCAGTTATGTGTATAGTTCTCGTTGCCGCATTTTAGGAAGGATGTGGATACATTGGAAAAGATGAAGAGGAGATTTGCTAGGATGTAGCCTGGTATGCAGGGAAGGTCTTACAGGAAAGGTTGAGGGACTTGAGGCTGTTTTCATTGAAGAGAAAGTGATGACTGCGGATGCTGGAGATCAGAGCTGAAAGTGTGTTGCTGAAAAAGAGTGTGCCAAGCAGGCGAAGATAAAAGGTAGGAAGGAGGGACACACTTTCTGAAGAAGGGCTCATGCCCTAAACGTCGACTCTCCTGCTCCTTGGATGCTGCCTGACCTGCTGCGCTTTTCCAGCAACACATTTTCAACTTCATTAAAGAGAAGAAGGTTGAGAGACATGCAAGATGATCAGAGGATTAGATATTTTGGAAAGTCAAAGCCTTTCTCCTCGGATGATGATGACGAGCGTGAGGGGATATAATTTTAAATTGAGGGGTGATAGATTTCAGACAGATGTTAGAAATCATTTCTTTACTCCGAGTGTAATAAGGGCGTGGAATATGCTGCCTGCCTAACAATAGTACACTCACCAAATTTAAGGCCATTTAAATGAGCATTGAATACACATAAGGATGAAAATAAAGTAGTGTAAGTTAGATGGGCGTCAGATTGGTTTCACAGGTCGGTGCAACATTGAGACCCGAAGGGCCTGTACTGTGCTGTAATGTTCTGTGTTCATGGACCGATAATGGGCTGAATAGCTTCCTTCGGTGATGTAACAATTCTGAGGTACTCTGACCCAAAATCATAGCTTTAGGTGCCTGGAGAGACAAGCTGGTCCAGTCAAGGACACACATTGCACAATCATCCATCATCTCTTCCTGTTCTCTCATACGCAGCGGCCTCAAAATATCTGACCAAACAAAATAGTTTGATTCAAATTCAAGCAGTCAGGAGGACGTTCACCCGAGGGGATTTCCATTGGAGGATTTAATGAATAATAAGATTTCAAAATAACATAAATAGTAAAACAATATCACAACAGCAAAATAATTGATAGCAGAATAAAACTTACAGTTCCAAATAGTTCGAAGTTCAACATTGTCTTCCGTTTTGGTCACTTTGCTATAGGAAGGATGTTATTAAACAGTAACTTTACAAGGTTGTTGCCAGGACTTCAGACTCTGAGTCATAAGGAGAGGTTGGATAAGCTGGGATATATCTCTTTAGAGCACAGGAGACTGATGGGGGGGGCATGAAGTGCTTCAAGAGGTTAGTCATGGCCCACATCAGTTCCAGTCTCCCAGCCTGCCACGATCCCCTCCAATTTTCCTACCAGTGGAATGGGTCCATAATGGGTATCATATCCCCAGATCATCTGGACAGCAAGGACACCTACGTCAGATTCCTGCTCATTCATTATAGCTCCACTTTCAACACCATTATTCCTTTCAGACTGATCACAAAACTCCGTGACCTCAATCCTGGCTCTGCACTCTGCAACTGGATCCTCAGCTTTCTGACCTACAGTCCGCAGTCAGAGAAGATAGTTAACTGTGCCTCTTCCACAATAACATTCAACACTGAAATCCAAATGGATGTGTCCTCAGCCCCCTACTATACTCCCTATACACCTACGACTGAATTGCCAAATTCAGAACTAATGCCATCTACATGTTCACTGATGACACGATCATGGTAGAACAGATATGTAATGATGGCAAGTCAACATACAGAACAGAAATACAGGGGTTGGTCATGTGCTGCACTGAGACCAACCTCTCTTTCAAAGTCGGCAGAACTAACCAACTGATCAATGACTTCCGAAAGAAAGGAGGAGGACGTGCCCCCATCTACATCAATGGAACTGAAGTTGAAAGGGTGGAGAGGATTAAGTACCTTGGAGTGTCGAGATGGCACAGAAACCTCTTCTTTCTCCGGCAGAATAGGATATTTAGCATGTCTCCCGGTCCCTTACCAGTTTCTCCAAACGCACCACTGACAGCAAACCATCCGGGCGCATATTGCCCTGTGAGGCAATAGCCCTAGGCAGGAGAGTAAGAGTAATGACAGAAGGTTGTGTGCACAGCCCATGCCATCACGGAAGCCAATCTCCCATCCATTGACTCCATTTACACAGCTTACTGCCGTGGAAAGGCTGACAACATTATCAAAGAACCATCGCACCCTGGATCTCCTACATTCTCTTCCATCAGGCTACCAATACAGAAACTTGAACACACAAACCTGCATCTCAAGAACAGCATCTTCCCAGACATTATTAAACTGAGGAATGAACTCTCTAACTTCAATATTACTGATCTTGCTCACATTGTTCTTGGCTATTGCATGCCCTTTGTGTTGTAGCCTGTATGCCTCAGTCTACATTAATTCTTTCCGTTCTGATCTGTATGTCCTTGCTTACTGTAGGAGCGAGATTCTCTGGCTAGGGACAAAGACTCTGGAGGCAGATAGGACGCAGGCCCGGAGTGGACTTTAATTCAAGCAGAAACGGGTTAATGCTGGGAGAGTACCGAAGGATCTTCCTCAAATCTGGTTTTGACAGAGAATACAATCGTTTCCTTAATCCTCAGCTCAGTAGAGCAGAGAGATCAATGATACACTATGATTTTACAGCTAAAAGACAGTATTTTTATACGAGTAAAAAGTGAGGTCTGCTGATGCTGGAGATCAGAGCTGAAAATGTGTTGCTGGTTAAAGCACAGCAGGTTAGGCAGCATCCAAGGAACAGGAAATTCGATGTTTCGGGCCAGAGCCCTTCATCAGGAATGAGGAGTGTGTGCGAGGCAGGCTAAGATAAAAGGTAGGGAGGAGCGACTTGGGGGAGGGGCGATGGAGATGTGATAGGTGGAAGGAGGTCAAGGTGAGGGTGATAGGCCGGAGTGAGTGGGGGCGGAGAGGTCAGGAAGAAGATTGCAGGTTAGGAGGGCGGTGCTGAGTTGAGGGAACCGACTGAGACAAGGTGGGGGGAGGGGAAATGAGAAACTGGAGAAATCTGAGTTCATTCCTTGTGGTTGGAGGGTTCCCAGGCGGAAGATGAGGCGCTCCTCCTCCAGCCCTCGTGTTGTTATGTTCTGCCAATGGAGGAGTCCAAGGACCTGCATGTCCTCGGTGGAGTGGGAGGGAGAGTTAAAGTGTTGAGCCACGAGGTGGTTCGGTTGGTTGGTCCGGGCGTCCCAGAGGTGTTCTCTGAAGCGTTCCACAAGTAAGCGGCCCTTCTCCCCAATATAGAGGAGTCCACATCGGGTGCAGCGGATGCAATAGATGATGTGTGTGGAGGTGCAGGTGAATTTGTGGCGGATATGGAAGGATCCCTTGGGGCCTTGGAGGGAAGTGAGGGAGGAGGTGTGGGCACAAGTTTTACATTTCCTGCGGTTGCAGGGGAAGGTGCCGGAAGTGGAGGTTGGGTTGGTGGGGAGTGTGGACCTGACGAGGGAGTCACGAATGGAGTGGTCTTTGCGGAACACTGATAGGGGAGGGGAGGGAAATATATCCCTGGTGGTGGGGTCCGTTTGGAGGTGGCGGAAATTACGGCGAATGGTACGTTGTATACGGAGGTTGGTGGGGTGGTAGGTGAGAACCAGTGGGGTTCTGTCTTGGTGGCGGTTGGAGGAGCGGGGCTCACGGGCGGAGGAGCGGGAGGTGGAGGAGATGCGGTGGAGGGCATCGTCGATTACGTCTGGGGGAATCTGTGGTCCTTGAAGAAGGAGGCCATCTGGGCTGTACGGTATTGGAACTGGTTCTCCTGGGAGCAGATGCGGCGGAGACGAAGGAATTGGGAATATGGGATGGAGTTTTTTACAGGGGGCAGGGTGGGAGGAGGTGTAGTCCAGGTAGCTGTCGGAGTCAGTCGGTCGCCCGAGATAGAAATGGAAAGGTCTAGGAAGAGGAGGGAGGAGTCTGAGACAGTTCAGGTGAATTTGAGGTCGGGATGGAAGGTGTTAGTAAAGTTGATGAACTGTTCAACCTCCTCGTGGGAGTACGAGGCAGCGCCAATACAGTCATCGATGTAGCGGAGGGAAAGGTGGGGGGTGGTGCCAGTGTAGTTGCAGAAGATGGACTGTTCCACATATCCTACGAAGAGACAGGGATGGCTGGGGCCCATGCGGGTGCCCATGGCAACTCCGTTAGTTTGGAGAAAGTGGGAGGATTGAAAAGGGAAGTTATTCAGGGTGAGGACCAGTTCAGTCAGTCGATGGAGGGTGTCAGTGGAAGGGTACTCGTTGGTGCGGCGGTAAAGGAAGAAGCGGAGGGCTTTGAGTCCTTCGTGATTGGGGGTGGAGGTGTACAGGGTATACGTCCTGCTTTGCAATTATTATACACAACGTTGTCAGTGTTCCCTCCATTTCCCTACTGCGGAACCAATCTTGTAAAACAACTGATCAATGATGGGCACCCCTATGGACAGCCCTAGATTCTTATTTGTTTCTGTAGAGACATGGAGTACATGAAATTTAAAAGTCTACTTCAACTGTCTGTTTCTGAAGATCCACAAAATAGCCAGAATTTAAAGTAGATTGCTTCCGCATAAGTGACAAAAAGGCCTTTAAGAAGAGAATTATTCCAAGCAAAAGAAAGAATAACCTGATTCTCACGATTCTGAAACATGCTAACGATTTTTGTTATTTCTAGTTAATAGGATCTTTCTATGTTGCAATCCAAAGTTAGTGGCTGTGCTCTTTTTAGTGATGCCCTGCATTTTTATCTTGAAGGATTGCATGAATTCTACTCTCTATTGAGCAGGCTATCTCTTACCAAATGCCATTATCACGTTTTACATTAAAAAATTGATGGTATTGCAAAACTCTTAATATTATTATTATTTCCACTGTTAACCGTTTTTAAGCTAATTAGACAGGACATGCTGGCATCTCTTTAAGGCTTTATAATTCCGTTCAAATCTGTCTCCATGATTATTTACCAAATCTTTCTTTAGAACTTATTACGATTGTAAATAGTTTCAAAGGCACAGCTAGCTTCTTAAACATAATTTGAATAGCTGGTTTAGAGGCTGGACTCCTCCTTAATGAGATCAGAATAAATTACTTTTTGTCATGATTCTTCAAAGTGTTTGTGCTACAATATCATTATTTCGTCTGTGTTCGGTCACAAATCATCAATTTACAACAAAACCCTTTTTTGTCACATTATTAGCATGTTTCAGAATCGTCGGAATCAGGTTATTCTTTCTTTTGCTTGGAATAATTCTCTTCTTAAACGCCTTTTTGTCACTTATGCTGAAGCAATCTACTTTAAATCCTGGCTATTTTGTGGATCTTCAAAAACAGACAGTTGAAGTAGACTTTTAAATTTCGGCCACTCCATGTCTCTACAGAAAAAGGCCACTCCAACTCTCACTATGATCTGCCAAAACTGTGTATAAACAAAGAGCTTCACTCTACCACGATACCTGCGACAATATCTCCTTTCAAATCAAATTAAACCAAATTATATGATAGAGGGAGAAATTCTCACAAGGTCAACAGACCCAGATCGAAGCTCTGCCACATCCAGCCAAAAATTATGATAGACAATTAAACAACCAATTAGTGGAGAGGGCTCCACAATTATCCCAATCCTATCAATGGATCAGCTCTGCATATCAGTGTAAAAAAAAACAAGGAAATAGTATCAGTACCATCCTCAGCCAGGAATGTTGAGTCGATGATCCACCTCACCCTCATTTAGATGCCCAGAGAATCACAGAGGCCAATCTTCAACCAATTTGATTCACTGCACGTGACATGAAGAAACAGCTGCACACAGTAGATGCAACAAAGGTAGTCGGTCCTGACCCCATCCCTGCAATAGGACTGAAGACTTGTGCTGCACAATAAGCCGTGTCCCTGGGGAAGCTGTTTCATTCCAGCTCCAACTCTGACATCTCCCTGGCAATGTCGAAAATTAATCAATTATGTCCAGTTTCTAAAAGGGGAATAAATGCAATCTGACAAATTACCACCCCATCTGTCCCATCACGTTAGTCAAATTGGTGTGAGTTCTTATTGACAGAACTGTCAAGCAGCACAAAAATAACCTGCTCAGTGTGGTTTCTGATCAGTCCCCATGTGTAGATGGTGCTATTCTGGAAATATCATTGGATGACTAATCCAGACCAGGCTAATATTCTGGCAGTTGGTGGAAGATAAAAACAATTAATAAAATATCAAGATCTCAAATCTGGTATGCGTAACAGTGACATTGAAGCCAATGTCGATTGCAAACACCAATTTGCTTCCCCGATGTACTTTCAGGAAGCAAATCTCCTGTGTTTTCCTGGTCTGGTCTAACCGTGACTCCAGACACACAGCCATGTAATAAACTCTTGAATTGTCTCTGAAACGGCCAAGCAAGACACTTAATTGTATCAAACTGGTCCGAGGTCTTAAAGGATAAACACCAGACCCCAGCCTCGGTATTGGTAAAAGGAATGGGAAACACAGTCCTGCCGATCCGGCAGACACCTCCTTCCTAACATCTGAGAACTTGTGACAACATCTACAGAGCTTTCCCACAGACTGCACGGAAACATCTGGAATGGAGTAGGCCAGACAGCATATTAAGCCTCCCCTATTCTAGTTCATGTCTGAACATCTCCTCAATGCACTTTCCCCACACACTGAACAAATCCCTTTATGTGATTAACCTTGTAAAGCAATAATATTGGAGTAAAAAATGAGGTCTGCAGATGCTGGAGATCACAGCTGCAAATGTGTTGCTGGTCAAAGCACAGCAGGCCAGTCAGCATCTCAGGAATAGAGAATTCGACGTTTCGAGCATAAGCCCTTCATCAGGAATAAGAGAGAGAGCCAAGCAGGCTAAGATAAAAGGTAGGGAGGAGGGACTAGGGGGAGGGGCGATGGAGGTGGGATAGGTGGAAGGAGGTCAAGGTCAGGGTGATAGGCCGGAGTGGGGTGGGGGCGGAGAGGTCAGGAAGAGGATTGCAGGTTAGGAGGGCGGTGCTGAGTTGAGGGAACCGACTGAGACAAGGTGGGGGGAGGGGAAATGAAGAAACTGGAGAAATCTGAATTCATACCTTGTGGTTGGAGGGTTCCCAGGCGGAAGATGAGGCGCTCCTCCTCCAGCCGTCGTGTTGTTGTGTTCTGCCGGTGGAGGAGTCCAAGGACCTGCATGTCCTCGGTGGAGTGGGAGGGAGAGTTAAAGTGTTGAGCCACGGGGTGATTGAGTTGGTTGGTTCGGGCGGACCGGAGGTGTTCTCTGATGTGTTCCGCAAGTAAGCGGCCTGTCTCACCAATATAGAGGAGGCCACATCGGGTGCAGCGGATGCAATAGATGATGTGTGTGGAGGTACAGGTGAACTTGTGACGGATATGGAAGGATCCCTTGGGGCCTTGGAGGGAAGTGAGTGTGGAGGTGTGGGCGCAAGTTTTACATTTCCTGCGGTTGCAGGGGAAGGTGCCGGGGGTGGAGGTTGGGTTGGTGTGGGGTGTGGATCTGACGAGGGAGTCACGAAGGGAGTGGTCCTTGCGGAACGCTGATAGGGGAGGGGAGGGAAATATATCCTTGGTGGTGGGGTCCGTTTGGAGGTGGCGGAAATGGCGGCGGATGATACGTTGGGCGGAAATGGCAGCGGATGATTCGTTGGCGGAAATGGCGGCGGATGATACGTTGGCTGGAGGAGGAGCGCCTCATCTTCCGCCTGGGAACCCTCCAACCACAAGGTATGAATTCAGATTCCTCCAGTTTCCTCATTTCCCCTCCCCCCACCTTGTCTCAGTCGGTTCCCTCAACTCAGCACCGCCCTCCTAACCTGCAATCCTCTTCCTGACCTCTCCGACCCCACCCCACTCCGGCCTATTACCCTCACCTTGACCTCCTTCCACCTATCCCACCTCCATCGCCCCTCCTCCCTACCTTTTATCTTAGACTGCTTGGCTCTCTCTCTTATTCCTGATGAAGGGCTTATGCTCAAAGCAATAATATTGAACTGCATTTGTCCCTTTGGTCTGTCGAGTTTGCTAACCAATTCAATATAATGATGGCTGACCCTTTATTTCCCCAACATACTCCTGCTCTCTCCCCCAGCCCTTCAGTGTCTAGACATCCTTATTAGTCTTTAGTGCCTTGTCTTCCACAGCCTAACGTGGGAGAAAATTTCCCAGGTTCACTAGTCTTTGAGTGCAGACATTTATTCTCATCTCAATGCAGTGTGACCTGTCTGTATCTAATACTGTGGGCCTTTGTTTTCGTCGTCCCAGCCAGGGGAATTAGCATCCCTGCTTCAAATCTGTCTCGGACTGGCAGTGTTTTATATATTTCATTGATATCTCCACTCACTTTCCTAAATCCCATGGAATCCAGGCTCAGTCACCCTAAACTTTGCTCCCACAACAAATCTGTCATCCCAGAGATCAGACTGGTTATATTTCACTGCTCTCCCTCAATGTCAGGTTTGGCCTTTATTAGGTAAGGAGACCAAAACTAAACCCTGTACTGCACAATGGTCGAGGTGGGGTCTAACCAGGGCCCTGTCCAGCTGCACTAAGACACCCTTACTCCTGGACTCAATTTCTCCTGAAATGAAGAAGAACACACCAGTTACCTTTCTAACTGGCTTCTGTTCCTGCAATATTGCTTTCAGTGACTGGTGTACAGAGAGATCCAGATCCTTTTCAATATTACAGCTCCCCACTTGGTCGGTCTATGTACAATGGTCTGTGTGCCAATGAAATCCCAGTATTGGCTTCTGCCCTCAGAACTCATTGACCTGCATGGAACTCGGAGGTCTGTCCAAACAAAAACAAAAAAAAAGCGAGTGTAGTTCCTTTTATAGATCGACCACTCCCTTTTCAAATGTTCAGCTGGCATTCTATTGTTCCCAACAGACTAGACAACATCAAACCTATCCACAATGCTCTTCATCTGCCACATATTTACTCATTCACTCCATTTGTCTCAGTCATCTTGAGGGTTTTTTTTCACATCCTCCTCACTTTTCAACATCCTAGTTCCATCAGCAGACTTGAAAACTTTGCATTTGGTTCCCTCAACCAGATGTTTGACATGCGTTGTGAATATCTGGAGCCCAAGCACCAATCATTGCGATGCCACACGAGCCTTCCAAACCGAAAACCATCCATTTATTCATACTCACTGTTTTCTGACAGCTCTCCCATTGTAACACCATGTCCATATATTATCCCCTATCCCATGTGCTTTTACATTGCACACGAGGCTTGGGACTCTAATAAAAGTCTTGCTGAAATTCCAAGTTCAGTGCCTCTATTGCTTTTATGTAATTAATTTACTAGTCAGTTTCACAAATATGTTTCCCATTTCATCAATATGTATGCCCATTATTTTCAGTTCCAATAATTTCTCCAAATTAGTTTATTTACTAATTTCATTTTATATCCTTTTCTCATCAGACTCAGATTTTCTCCTATTGCTGGGAAGGTTTTGTTCCTATCTTTTTCTGTGAAGACAGAAGTGAAGTTGTTGTGTCATGTTTCTCTATTCTCCATTCTCCATTCCCTGGTTTTAGACTGGAAGGAAGCTGACAATTTGACTAAAAAGAACAGCTGTTGACTATTCACCCTGTCCATGCCTCTTGCAATCTTAAATATGAATTACTTACCCACTCAACATTCTCTGCTCCAAAGTAAATAACTCAAGCTTACCCAACCTCTCTCCACAGCTCATATCCTCCATTCTAGGGAAAATCCTGGTGAATTTGCTCTGCACCTCATCCAGTACAATCACATCCTTCCTGTAATGTGGCTCCCAGAACTGCACACAGTATTTAATTTAGCCTTACCAAAGTGCTATATAAAACTCTTACAACCTTTAGATCAATGAATAAAGGCTTTTTCGATGGTCCTGCTTAACTCATCAATGATCATATTCAGTCACATTCAGTGATGTGTGGAGAAGCACCCGCTGAACTTCCTAGTGTGCTGCCATTCATGGAGCCCTCCCCTGTCTGGTTCCTTCTTCCATAGTGCAGCACCTCATATCTATCAGGGTTACATTCCATCTACCATTGACCTGGCCATCTGACCATTCCATGTATATCTTCCTATAACATAAGACCTCCCACCTTACGGGCAAACACCTGTTTAAATCTTTATGTCAAACACAGACTTGCTTATCACACTCCCCCTACCAACTTAACATTCACAACATTTATAAATACCACAAATAATAAGGGACACAGCACTGATCTCTGCGGTACACCAGGGAACATTAATCACTGGTCACACAAACAGCCTTCTACCACAAAGTTGATTTTGGATGCAACTTGGTAAGTCACTGATAGGTCCTACCTGTTCACTGGTTATTCTGTTCCACTTGTGGAACCTGTAGAGTATCTGGGGATTCTCCCTAATGTTACCCTGCCAGCAGGTTTCCATGCACCTGTGTTAGTCAGTCCCCTCCAAGTGAGGAATTTCATCCTTATTACAGTCTTAAATGGTTTGTCCCTTATCCTGCCGTTGTTTGCCTTAAATATCGAGTAGGCAGCCAGAGAAACATCCTATTTACTTTCACCTTGTCACATGTTTCGTAGATTTTCTAAATGTCACTGTTCTTTGAAACTGGAGAGGTCACAAGACAAGTCTCGCCATTAATTTCTAAATACCCAATATCACATCTTTTTAAGTAGATTCCAACTGTTTCCCTACAAATGTCAAGCTACTTGATCTGCAGTTCTACACATTATCTCTTCTTCCCTGTGTACATAGGTGGATCATGTTTACTACCTTCAGTAACCTGCAAGGGCTTATGGTCTTTGCTGGATCTACAGTAAAATAAAACACAGTCACCGACAGTTCAATTAATATGCTGTTTTATTTCTAATATTTTGATATGAAGTACAGTTTAGCACATCAGACTTAGCAATGATCAATCTAGCTCCATTTTCAAGTACTACTTTGTTGCTGATACGAACTAACTTTTGTCTTTACTTCCGCAAGTCCCATGTAATCAATTGCTTTACACGGAGATTGCCTGGGGCTTTCTCCATGTAGAGAGATGCAAAGTAGCTGGTTAGTTTCTCTGCCATTTCCTTGTTCTCCACAATGAATTCTCCTTATAAACCTTATAAAGTTCCACATTTGAATCTGCTTTTGTTTTCTTTGGTATTTGGATCGTAGATTTGAGCAGTCTTTGTGTTTCCTGTTTGTTTGTATTCATGTTCTTTTTGAATTCCTTAACAGTTTCTACGTCCTTATTTTCAGAAAAGTAAATCTCTCCGAATGTTTAGGCTTCCACAATATCTGGAATTCTTCTGAAGCTGCTTCCTTTGGTTTAATGAACTATTGAATTTCTTACGTTAACCATCATTGAGTCACCTTCCCTTTCTTTGGTGTTTTTAACTTAGTGATATGTATGTTTTCTTTTAGTTTTTGCATTATTTCTATCAATAACGTTGTTTGCCTCACACTAAATGTTATATTGTATTTTCCCAATTCACATGATCCTCGAGCCTTCGGGTTCCATGGTATTTGAGTGTAATGTCCAAAAATTGTATATTGCCTGCAGGCGCCGTGTAAAATGCAACATACCAATGTCATTATTTCTCAAAGGCTGCTTCAGCACAATTTATTTTTCACAGCATTAGCAATCATTTACTTAACATAGTTTAGGTACAATTTTAGACCATCCATTATTACTGCAGCATCCACAATATTTGCATATCTAATTTCCAGTGAATAGGATGCACACAATTGCACAACAGTTTTGGTTTAGGTATGTAAGGCACCAATGTGTCTTCCTCCTTGTTGTTTGCAAGATCCACGCAAACATATTCTGAAGAAGCTGCGGGATGTGCTCTGTGGTGTTATTAGTGATAGACGTGGACAAGCCATTGGGGAGGCTCACCTCGATGCTGTGATGATCTGAAGAAATGCCCATCAATACCGGAAAAGCATCAATAACCTTTCCCGCTCGGCCAGGGCAAATGTCTCTGTATTCTCTCCACTTCCTCACACTCTCTGTAAATCTGTTACAGCACCTTCCACCAAACAAGGCTCTTGCTCCACCACTCTCACTATTGCATGCAACACTCTTTTTCCTTACTCTCTCTGTCACTGAAAGCAAATCGAGATTGAATTTATTGTTTTGCCAACATTGAACCAGTGAGACAATTTGATGCTGGGGATATAAAAATGCGAACATTTCAAAAATTGGGAGAGAGCAGATGCAATCGAGACGGAAGAAGTCTGGGGATCAGCCATCTTGCTCTGCAAGAAATTAGGAAATACTCACTATCATCGATATTTTCTCATATGAAACATATTCACAGTAAACAGAAATACGACGACCCAGGGAATCAAAGCAGAATTTGACTGAAGATTTTATCCTCAGAGGCACATAAATATCCAGAATCATGCATCCCGAGTAAAAATAAAAATACAAGCCATGGAATGTATCACATTCTTAGTGACTGTGTAGAACGTAACGAGTGATTGTCCGTCTATTTCATGTTTCAATGCAATGACCTCTTATTTTCTGACAGTGCTACAGATTAACCTTCACTCACTCCTCTTTTACCATCAGCCCAGGGATTAGTCTTGTGAAAATCCTTTACACAGCCTCGATTGCAATGAGATAATTCCTTTTAAAGGAGAAAAACATCTGTCCATAATACCCCAAATACTGCATCAACCATAATCTCAGTGATGATCACAATAATTCCTTTCACTCACTTACTGGTCTCTGTATCTTTATTATGCACTGCCATTGTTGTGGAATTTAAAAGTTCTTTACATCTGCATGTCAGTATCAGTAAAGCCAGCACCAGAGGTGCCCGTGGAGATGAATATCACTATTGGGGAGAGACTCAGTCAGAAAGACTGCACTTGAAATAGGGAATGGTCACCTACCTGAATGGAAATAAAGTGTAGGGATAAGGAAAACAGGCAGAGGAGGGCAGCAAACTTTACTTTTGTTCTCCTCTTACGGGATGTGTGCAGCCATGGTCAGGCAGCATGTTATGCTGAGCTTGAACTGAGTGGCTTGTTCAGCTATTCCACAGGACAGTAAAGAGTAAAACACATTGCGGTGGGTTTGCACAGACATGTCTGGGGAAGGATAACCCATTGACTTCTCTGAAGGACATAAAGCAAGCAGATGGGCCTTTTCTCACAAATGACGATAGTTTCAGTTCAATTACATCAATTTCCTTCCAAAGATATCAACAGATTATTATTCTGTGCCTCTAGATTATGTTTCAATAACTTAAGCAGCATGCCCGTCTGACAGAATCTGTGCAGTGAACAAGCTTAGCATACTGAAAAGCAATTATTCTGTAATTGACTTGTGGTTAGAAGGGACTTGATAAATTGTATCCATATTTAACAAAGGCACAATTGATAGTTTATTCAGAAGATGCACTGAGGCTGAGGAGGAGACGGGGATATCATGATGGTGGTATTCGACAGGATTCGTGAGTGGGGACGATATAGAAATGTAGATTTGTGCACGGCTAGAAGGATTACGGAGTTTGAGAATAGTCTGGTTCTCCTCACATATTGATGAGTAATTTGTTTTGAAAGTTTGGTTGATATAATTTGTGAGGAATGGAATCTTTCATTGGAATTGAAAATCTTGACGTCTACCTTGCTTAATTTTAAATAATATGAGCAGCAATTCAGTCCAACCTGGCTTAATGAACAGATAGAATGACGTACCAGGAACACCAACTATAGCGAGGATGGGATTATAACCAGCTTGAATAACCATCGATACATCATAGATCCGCAAAACTAATGACATCCAAGGTTGAGAAAGCCAGTAACTACCCCCAGATAAATTCCTGCCCATTGTTGGGACGTTCCAGTCTCATGTTCTCGGATTCGGATCGATTGTTGGAGCATTCCAGTCAAATGTTCTCAGATTCTGATGTCTCCTTCACCTCTCTCTAAACCTGCTGATGCTGTTAGTGCTGTCGCTCATGCTCCTGCTGATACTATGGGATAACACATTGAAACGAGACCCTAATTAATTGAAGAGGAAAGCCCTCCAGCGACATATTTCGGATGCATGTAGACTGACATCAATCACAGTCGCTGAACAAATCACTCACGTTGAACCATTATATTTCAATACTTCTTATTAAAATTCAAAATTCTGATTAAAACTCACACATTCTGGATGGGATATGTGAGGGTGACTGAGGGAACAAATGTTGGGTCTGGTAGATCATTAGCAGAAAGTGAGGACTGCAGATGCTGGAGATCAGAGTTTAAAAATGTGTTGCTGGAAAAGCGCAGCAGGTCAGGCAGCATCAAAGGAGCAGGAGAATTGACGTTTTGGGAATAAGCCCTTTCCCTTTTCCAGTAACGCATTTTTAAGCTATGGTAGATCATTCATGTGTAAACATTCAATCTGCCTTGGATATGGGAGCAATGCCAGACGTTTATTAGAACATGAACATGCTTCTCCGTTTATAAATTTAAACTTACATTCTGTATCTACTGATCAGGCACTGCAATATCAGTAAGATATTGAGCGAACATTTGTCGTCCATGATCTGAGAACAAAACATCCCTAAGAGGACGGGTGGTTATAACAGACAATGGCATGATTGTGTTAACAGGGAATTGTACCTAAGAGACCGTGGGAACTGCAGATGTTTGATAACTCA